>NC_133620.1:201635796-201873296 GCF_048593235.1 Sminthopsis crassicaudata | reverse complement strand
AAAACTGGGAAATATTTTACTATAAAAATCAGCGCTATAAAGCTGTTAAATCATGGTACAATTTAAGTATGTATGTGTCTTTAAATTCCCTAAATTTTGGAGAAGAACACACCATTAACCCACCTTCAATATTCTATGATAAAAATGATTAAAGCTAAAACTTACAACATTGATTAATTTTGTTATTTGTGAGTAGAGATAGAAGTTTTATATATTTCATTTTTTATTTGGGGTATGTCCTATCGCTTATTTACAATGCAGAATTTGAGCTTTGTCAATTATTGTGATTATTATATACACTCTCAGGTATGTTCTTCAAAAATCTTTGGACAACATATCAATTAGTGGTTGATGTTTTTTAACTTATCAATTTATTCCTCATAAATTTGATCCAGTTTGTTTTTTTAAAGCATTTATTAGTGTCTTTATATTAATTCACTCTATCCCTGTCATGATGCTCAAAAAATTGAGTTTTAAATTCAGAATATAGATTCACAGCAGCTTGATCTACATTGATGAGTAAGTGAACAACTTTGAAAAGATTTTCACTATTGCACTCTTTGTGGAGAATCAGTCCAGGCTGAATCAAAACCAGAAAGTGAAGAAAACTTTATATTTCAATCTCATTGATTGTTTTGGCTAAAACAAATGCCAAGAAGTTTCTAGAGTTTCAATTATTCTCATAGTTTTCAGATTCCCCCTCTAGAGAATGTAATATTGGCTTTGTATAATGTCTGTCTGTCCATGTTTATATATATTTATGTAGTATTTTATTTTTCCAAATACATATAAAGAAAGTTTTCAACATTCATTTTTGTAAGACTTTGTCTTCTAAATTTTTCTTCCTCAGTTCCCCAGAAAGCAAACAATCCAATATAGGTTAAACATGTACAATCCTTACAAACGTATTTCCATGTTTATCACGTTGTGCAAGAAAAATCAGACCAAAAGGGAAAAATCACAAGAAACAAAGGAAGAAAACAAACAAAAATATTGAAAATACTGAGCTTTGATCTATTCAACAGTTTTTTTTTCCTCTGGATGGAGAATGCATTTTCCATCCTAAGTCTATTAAAATTGCCTTGAATTACTACATTGCTGAGAAAAGCCCAATTCATCACAGTTGATCAGCACATAATCTTCTTGTTACTCTGCATGATGTTCTCTTTGTTCTGTTCACTTGGCTCAGCATCAATTATGGAAGTCTTTCTTTTTTGAAATCAGCCTGAACATCATTTCTTATAGCAGAGTAATATTCCATTACATTCATATGCCATAACTTATTCCCCAATTAATTGACAATCATTCAATTTCCAGTTCCTTAATGCTACAAAAAAGCTCCTATGAACATTTTTGCACATGTGCGTCCTTTTCTCTCTTTTATAATGTTATTAGGATAGAGGCTTTGTAATGACACTGCTGGGGCCAAAAGGGCTATAAATATGCAGATGAAAAGTAATACAATTATAGCATGCCCCTGGGTTCCTGGGATCCTCTAGCATTAATAGTTAATAGTTGATGAAGTCATGATCAGGGATCATAGAGAGACTGTTTGAATATAGAAAGTCACTTCTGTCAAGTGAATACAAGAAGTTTAGATGAAGGAAGACTAGAGAATCTAAAGTTAGTACTATTAATGAACAAATATTAGCACTGTCATTTCAACCTTTTCTTGTGCATGAAAGAGAAAGAGAGAGAGAGAGAGAGAGAGAGAGAGAGAGAGAGAGAGAGAGAGAGAGAGAGAGAAAGAGAAAGAGAGAGAGAGAACCCTAACCCTGACTTCTTCAGAATAAAATAAACCAAAGAAATATAGTGCACAAAACTTATGAAAAGCTGGACTCGACAGTTATATATGTAATGTAACATAAGCAGTATTAGAAACTTTCAAAAATATTTTCCACAATTATCCTGGAAATTCCACAATATACATTTTTTTAATGCAGTAACTCTCTTGTTTCTAATTTTTCCCTAAAAATACAGTTATTCTTAGAGAATATAATTAGGTCCACAAAAGCCAAGAGTAACATCTATTGATTCATTTTAAAATGAGACTGAAAAAAATTTTTAGGAATATTTACACTATACTAGGCTGAAAGAAAGAATGAGGAGAATAAAAATTTTAAAAATATCTGTTTCATTAAATATCTCATTATCTGTATGAGATAAAGAAGTAGGGAGATCTGCTGGTGTAGTCAAAATGACAGAGTAACATCCAGAAACTACTTAATCTTTTCCAGTTTCCCTCAAAAACTACCTGAAACCAAGTCTCCAAAGAGTGAATGATGGAATGAAACCACTCTCCAGCTCAAGATAGATTGAAAAAACTTCAAGAAAGTTTAGTCTCACTGGGATGAAAAGGGTGTTCAGCCCAAGTCAGATAGATTCTGGGAAAGCAGGTGAAGAGATCAGGCAAAGCTACCCCCCAACCAAACACAAGGGGCCCCTGTGCTGAAAGCCAAGGCTCAGAGCTTGGGACATCATGCTCTTTATCCTAGGAGTAGAGCTTAATCTTAAAAGTAAAAAAAGAAGAAGAAGAAGAAGAAGAAAGAAGAAGAAGAAGAAGAAGAAGAAGAAGAAGAAGAAGAAGAAGAAGAAGAAATAACCAAAGAAAAGGAAACAAAATGAGCAAGAAAAAGAAAAGAATTTTCACCAAGCTACTCTAGTGATAGGGTAGACCAAAACACAAATTCATTCAAGGACAGAAGATCAAAGAGTGATATAAATTGGTCTCAAATCCAAAGAGGCTTCTTGGAAATGTTCATAAAAGATTTCAAAAGCCAAATAAGAGAGGTAGAAGAAAAAAACTGAGAAAAGAAATGAGAAGTATGCATAAGAAAGTCAAGTTTGGAAAAGGAAGGAAAAAATTGACTGCAGAAAACAACTCCTCAAACAATAGAATAAATCAAATGGAAAAAGAGATACAAAAGATTACTGAAGAAAATTACACATTAAAAAATAGAAAAGGCAAATGGAAGCTAATGACTAGGTGAAACAGAAAAACATCAATCACAGTAAAACTAATGTAAAAATGGAAGAAAATGTGAAATATCTCATTGACAAAACAACCAACCTGGAAAATAAATCCAGAAGAGATAATTTTTAAATTTAAAATTAAAAAAATATATAATGAAGGCCATGACCAAAAACAGAACCTGGATAGCATTCTACAAGACATCATTAAGGAAAACTACCCCAATAGTCTAGAAACAGAGGGGGAAATAGTCATTGAAAGAATCCATCAATCACCTCTGTAAAGAGATACCACAAAGAAAACTCCAAGGAACATTATTGCAAAACTCCAAAAATAATATCAAGAAAAAAATATTGCAAGCTGCCAGAAAAAAAAAATTCAAAATTCAAAGACCTAGGATCTGTCAGCTTCTACAACAAAGTATAGGAGGGCCTGGAATCCCATTTTCTGGAAGGCAAAGGACCTGGAGTTGCAAACAAGGATTAACTACCCAGTGAGATTCAGCATCATCTTTCTGGTGAGGAGATTAAGCTTCAATGAAGTAAGAGACTTTCAATCATTCCTATTGAAAAAAAAAAAAAAAAAAAACCTAAACAGGAAATTTTATCTATAAACACAGGTCTCAAGAGAAACATAGATAGATAAAAAGGGGGAATATATATATATATATGTATATATATATGTACATATATAATATATATATACATATATATGTTGTACATATATATTATACACACATGTACATATATATATATATTATACACATACACACACACACACACACACACACACACACACATATATATATATGGGATTTGATGTGAGGACATCAAAGAAAAAGACATTATGAAGTGGAAAAAGATCTATAGTTTAAAAAAAAGACTTATTACAATTGAGGGATAAAAGGCAGAGGAATGAGCACTGTCTGAAGCTTGATCTCATCAGTTTTGTTTCTAAAGGAAATAGCTTAATCATTCAGTTGGGAATAAAAATTTATATAATCTATAAAGAAATAGGAGGAGGAGGAAAAGAAAAGGGAGGGGCAGGATTGAAGACAGTGCAGAAACACTAGTGAAAAATGTAATAGAAGTGGGGAAGAGTGGATAGAAGATAAGGTAGTAGATAGAGTAAGTTAAAAAAAAAACAACCACTACTAATAGAAGGGGAGAGATGTGATAGGAGATAAGGTAGTGGGTGAGATGGGTAAAAATAAAACACAAAAATGAATACTGGCCAATAACTATAGCAATCAAGTGTTTGACAAACCCAAAGACCCCAACTTTTGGGATAAGAATTCACTATTTGACAAAAACTGCTGGGAAAACTGGAATTTAGTATAGCAGAAACTAGGCATTGACCCACACTTAACATGTACACTAAGATAAGATCAAAATGGGTTCATGATTTAGGCATAAAGAATCAGATTATAAATGAATCAGAAGAACATAGGATAGTTTACCTTTCATACCTGTGGAGAAGGAAGGAATTTGTGAACAAAGAAGAACTAGAGATCATTATTGATCATAAAATAAAAATTTTTGATTATATCAAGTTAAAAAAATTTTGTACAAAACAAAACTAATGCAGACAAGAATAAAAGGGAAGCAATAAACTGGGAAAACATTTTTTACAGTCAAAGGTTTTGATAAAGGCCTCATTTCCAAAATATAGAGAGAATTGACACTAGTTTATAAAAAAAATCAAGCCATGCTTCAATTGATAAATGGTCAAACGATATGAACAGACAAATTTTAGAGGATAAAATTGAAACTATTTCTACTCAGGTGTTCCAAATCATTATTGATCAGCGAAATGAAAATTAAGACAACTCTTGAGATACCACTACACACCAGTCAGATTGGCTAAGATGACAAGAAAAGGTATTGACAAATATTGGAGATGTGAGAAAACTGGGGCACTGATACATTGTTGGTGGAGTTGTGAACAGATCCAACCATTCTGGAGAGCAATTTGGAACTATACAAAAAAGTTATCAAACTGTGCATATCCTTTGATCAAGAAGTGTTTATATTATATTATATTAATATTAAAGTTATTTTAAAAAGGGAAAGGATGTGCAAAATGTTTTGTGTTGGTCCTTTCTGTAATGCCTAGAAACTGGAGATTGAATGGATGTCCATCAATTGGAGAATAGCTGAGTAAATTGTGATATATGAATGTTATGGAATATTATTGTTCTGTAATGAACATGAACATGAATATCCAGCATGATGAATACAGAGAGACTTGGAGAGACCTACATGAACTAATGCTAAGTGAAATAAGGAGAACCAAAAGATCATGGTATACTTCAACAACAGAACTATATGAGGATCAATTTTGATGGAAGTGGGTATCTTCAGCAATGAGAGGATCCACTTCAGTTCCAATTGGTCAATGATGAACAGAACCAGCTACATGCATCAAGGAACACTGGGAAATGAGTGTAGAGCACAACATAGCATTTGCATTCTTTCTATTATTGTTTGCTGTCATTTTTGTTTTTCTTCCCAGGATATTTTTACCTTCTTTCTAAATCTGATTTTTCTTGTGAAACAAGATAACAGTATAAATGTGTATACATATATTGTATTTAACATATACTTTAACATGTTTAACATGCATGGAACTGACTGCCATCTAGGGAAGGAGGGGGAAAGTTGGAACAGAATTTTTGTAAGGGTCAATGTTGAAAACTTACCCATGCATATGTTTTGTCAATAAAAAGCTAAAATAAAAAAAAAATGAGGACTGGTTAGAAAAAGAACAAAAGTTATGTACAGGGGAGAAAATACAATGAAGGGAAATACAGACTTGCTCATCATAACTGTTAATGTGAATGGGATGAAATCTCCCATAAAATGGGAGCAAATAGCAGAGTGGATTAAAATTCAGAATCTACAATATATCATTTACAAGAATACACATTTGACAAAGAAAGACACATATAGAGTAAAGGTAAAAGGCTAGAACAGAATTTATTATGTTTCAGACAAAGTAAATAAAGCAGGAGAAGCAAGTGTGATTTCAGATAAAGTAAAAATCAAAGTAGATCATGTTAAAAGAGAGAAGGAGGGAAAGTACATTTTGATAAGGAATATAGTAAATAATGAAGTAGTAATGATACTAATTGTATATACACCAAGTGGTAGAACAAGCAAATTCCTAGAGAACATTTTAAGACAGTTATAGGAAGAAATAGACAGTAAAACTATTCTAGTGGGGAACATAAACTTTCCATTCTCAGAATCAGACAGATCTGACCACAAAATAAAAAAGAAAGAAACTAGGGAGCTCAATAGGATCCTAGAAAACCTAAATATGATAGAACTTTGGAGAAAGTTGAATAGAGACAGAGAGGAATACACCTTTTTTTTTTTTATCAGCAGTACATGGTACTTACACTGAAACTGACGATGTATTATGGCATAAAATCCTTACAATCAAATGCAAAAAGGCAGAAACAGTAAATGCTTCCTTTTAATTTCACAATGCAATAGAAATTATAATCTATAAAGAATCATGGAATAATAGACTAAAAATAAATTGCAAATTACATAATCTAATTCTAAAGAATGAGGAGGTCAAACAATAAGTCATAGAAACAATCCACAATTTCATCCAAAAAAAATGAGCATAATGAGACAACATACCAAAACCTATGTGATGCAGTCAAAGCAGTCCTTAGAGAAAATTTTATATCTCTAAAAAGATACATAAATAATATAGATTAAGTGGAGATCAATGAATCAGGCATGCAACAACAACAAAAAAAAATTAGAAAAAGAACAAATTAAACTCTTCCAACTAAATAGCAAATTAGAAAATTTGAATCTCAAAGGAGAAATTAATATAAACTAGATAAGCCTTTTGTTATGGGTTAGAACTTGAAACAAAGTAATAAGTCAGTGGAATTGATAGAGACAATGGTTGTTTAGCATATTGCTTAACAGTTCTCAAGTTCAGTACATGTACTTAGTATTTACTATAATTCCACAAGATTCACACCAATGATGAGAACATATATAAGCTTGGACAAGCTCAGCCAGAAGGAGAACTATGGAAGACCAGAGAAGTGGTGATGATGAGGTTTAGATTTGGGGGATCCAAATGAAATTAGGGTTTCTGATGGTCAGGGAGCTAAATGAGGTCCAGTGCCAGATTTGGAGTTCAGGGAGTTAAATGGAGCTCCCCTGCAACACCTTTGGATTTGGCACAAGGGTAGGGAGATCTGGGGACTCCCTTCTGGTGGCACAAGAGTCCCCTGTAAAGGAATTTACCGACTGAAAATCTAGAGTGATAAAAGAGGTTTATTATGGGGTTGGAAGTAAGGTTAAAATCTGATTAAAGAAATAGGTGAGAGTAAAGAGAATATGACACTGGAAACAGTATTCCAGTGGGCAGAGACCTTTGGTTTGCAAAGCATAGGGCTGGCATTTTTGGAACCTTTGCAAAGAGGGAATTTTAGTTTGGCTCTTTTTATAATGAGAGATTTAGCTAAAGGGGCCCTTGGGGTAGAGTCCCAACTTGTCTCAGATCAGGTGGAGGCTGGGACAAGCCCAGATCTCCCATTGGAATTCAAAGGGGTGCTTTTGACCAGGATTTGTGAATCAAAGGTGCAGGTTTAATGCATCAGCCAGGAGGGGCTGGGGGTAATCTGAATCACAAATCATTCTGAAAAGATCACAAATCACATTCTTAAAGGGACTACGCTCGCTTCAGTGGCAGTCCTCCTGCCTCTCCCACAGAAACAAAGACACATTCAGGAGGACCTCAAGAAGCTGGCAGAAGCAGAAAAGACAAATAACTGGTGGTAGGAGCTTAAACTCTAGGAACCAAGGAGAGAGATAGGCCTTTAAGAAAGCTAACTGGGCCCAAGGAAAGGAGACAAGACTTGGAAAGACTTGGAGAGGATTTGGACTTTAAACCTGGCTGTTCTCGTGGTGATTACTGAACTGAAAGGAAGACTAACCCCAGAAGTCCCCCAAGAAACCTGTTCCCAGAGAACATTACATTTTAGAGGAGACTATTACATCTTTTGATGAATTTGATCAGAAAAAGGAAAGGAAAAATCAAACCAATTTTTAAAATCAGCCTCAAATATCGTGTTAGACTGGTAAGGTTCATGAAAATTGGAAGTACAAAAACTTACCAGCTGAAGATAATCTGGAATATCCCCAGAAAAGGTTTGACCTACATGGTGGGAGAAGACAGGCACAGGGCAGGCATCAAATTGGGAATGGGGAGGCCTCTGGGGTTGCAAGATTTACATAGAGCTCTCTGCCTGACTGCTTTGCTTTGGTTGCAGAGTAGTGGACCACCAGAGAAGTTGGAGCCTAGGGTAGAGGGTACACTGAGGGACGCCAGAGCCTTAGAGGATCTGACTGTGTCCACCCAGGATCAGAAGTGACTCAGTGCAGACCATAACACAGCTCTTTGCGGCATTCTGCAGCTAGGGATTCTTGTTGGGGGGCAGTCACAAATCTGCACAGCAGGAGCACAGCTCAGGGCAGCCTTCATCTATACATTGAAGGGCTGGGCCAGGGGTAGTGGAATCTCCCCAGCTGGACTGCACTCCCCAGGCAGAGACACTTCCAGTGCAGTGAGGGATAGGGCAACTGCTAATACTCAAAGTGGGTGTTTCTGGAGGAGCAGTGATACTTTTGCTGCTTAACATCTAGCCCCAAGGCAGTCACTAATCCTCACAGCAGGCCTCCTGACTTACAGCCCAGTCCTTGTTACCTAAGCCTACTCACTTCCCTGTGGAGCTCTTCCCAGAGCCCTCCCACAGCTCGGCTGTTCCTTGCAACCCATTGAGATGACAGTTACTGTCCATATACCCATCCTTGCTCTGTAAAGGGAGCTGATAACCTCCTTGCCCTGAAAGCAGACCCTGAAGGCTTTTTTTAAAAATGAGTAAAAAAATGAAGAAAACAATTGATAGCTTCTATACAGAAAGAGAACGGGTTTCCAAAACCAAGGAGACAAATAGCAAACAGCTTCCAGACAATACCCCAAATAATGCTCTCCTAGAAGAGACTATTAAAAATTTCAAAAGAGAGCTAGAAGAGAAATGGGGAAAGGAAAGAGAAGCTATGCAAGAGAATAACAACCTCCTGAAATGTGAATTGGAAAAGGTAAACAACTTCCTGAAATGTGAATTGGAAAAGGTAAAGGAATCACAGGAAAGTAGGATCTGTGAATTGGAAAAGATAAAAGAATTCCCAAGAAAGTAGGATTTGTGAATTGGAAAAAGAAAATAACTCACTAAAAAACAAATTTAGTGAAATGGAAAAAAATTCCATAGAGCAAAACAACTCATTTAAAAATTAAATTGGTCATATACAAAAAGAAGTTAAAAAAAAGCTAATGAAAATAACTCATTAAAATCAGAACTGAACAAATAGAATTGAATGAATTCATTGAGATACCAAGAATCAATAAAGCAAAACCAAAAAAAATGAAAATCTGGAGAAAAATTTCAAATATCTACTTGGCAAAACAACAGACCTAGAAAATAGATCTAAGAGAGATAACCTGAGGATTATTGGACTTCCCAAAAATTATGATAAAAAAAGAGCCTAGATACTATTTTATAGGAAACCATCGAAGAGAAATGCCCAGAGGTAATAGAACCAGAAGGGAAAATAGGCATTGAAAGAATTCATCAAACACCTTCTGAAAAAGACCCTAAAAAACAAAAACAAACAAACAAACAAACAAACAAACAAACAAACAAAAACTCCACGGAACATTGTGGCCAAATTTCAAAACTATCAGACTAAGGAAAAAATATTACAAGAAGCCAGGAAAAAACAATCCGAATATTGAGGTGCCACAATAAGGGTCACTCAAGATCAGGCTGCCTCTACATTAAAGGATTGAAGGGCATGGAATCTGATATCCCAAAAGGCAAAAGAACTTGGAATGTAGCCAAGAATAAACTACCCAGCTAAGTTAGCATTTTCTTCCTTGGAAGAAGATGGTCATTTAATGAAACAGATGAATTCCATTTGTTTCTAAGAAAAAAAAAAAAAAACAAACAAACAAACAAACAAACAGATCTAAACAAAAAAAATTGATCTCCAATCATAGGACTCAAGAGAAGCAGAAAAAGGTAAAAGAAACTCTTGAAAACTGTATTTCTGTTATGGATATACAGAAAATCCACATGTATAATTTTATTTTACTGATATAGAAAAAAAAAAAAAAAAAGGGAAGTAGACATGGAAAGGGGATAGTGTCAACAAAAGGGAAAAGAGGAGGTAAAAAAAGGGAAACTATATCCCATGAAGAGGCAAAGAAAATCTATCATATCTGAAGGAAGTTAGAGAGGGGGAGGAACATTTTGTGAACCTTATTCTCATCAGAATTGGCTCAAAGAGAAAATTAATTGACATATTGGTTTTACAGAAAATTCTCTCTGAACTCATTAAAAAAGGAAACAAATGAAAAATATTCCATTCCAACAAGATAGTATCTAGAGAGAGGTATCTTGGTCAACATTTTCTTTGACAACAAAAGAGACTCTCATGTCCAGTCATCTGTTTTATCTTTGATTGAAGCAGTTTGGTTGTGTGCATATTTTAATGTTGACATTCACCTCTCTCATATAGAAAGTAATATAACAATCAATTATAAAAAAGGGTATTTGCATTTTATATCCCATTTTAAAAATAAAACAATGTTTGGGTCTTTATTTCTAAATAAAAGGAAACTTTGCTCCCAATGATTCACTTCTATCCACTTTATTTTCCAATATTAGAATGATTTATTCCCTTTTTCTATTGTTCCCTTAAAGTGCTACTTGACATTTTTGTTCTGTGGTTTCTGTAGGTTGTTCAGATGCCTTATTAATTATTCATTTTGATACTCTGGCCCCCAGAAGAAATAATATTAGTTTCATACTTATCCATCTGGTTATTGGTTATTAGTTGTACCTATTGCATCTCTGCTAATAATTTTCTAACGATATGGGGATAATCTTCCATTTTATACCATTAAAATCTCATATACCCTTACAATGCACTAATTAATAAATTCTGACACCTGTAGATGCACAACTGAAAGCAGAGGTTTTCCCCTTTTGTTAAAGGAGCTGACATTTTCGGTTAAAAGTTCAGCCTGGTTGTCTTGATAGAAACATGCTTTCTGAGTACTCAGACATTTTGTCTTCACTTTAAAATAATATTTAATTTACACATCTCACCAAACTAAATATCTATCATTCTATCAAAATCTGAGTTATTTGTTTCTTCATTCTCAATGAACATGACATTAAGTAGGTGATGCCATAATATACTAGTGAATTGGATTTAAATGAAAGCAATTGTGCAATGTCACCAACCTCATTTTCTTCTTCAAAACAATTGGGTCTATTGGTCAGATATAGTACAGGAAGACTAAAATAGTCCTGGATTCAATGGATGGCCTTGGCCTTTTTAAGCTAAAGTTTTTAACATATCTTGATTTTACTGAGGTTACCACCTAATCAGTGATTGAGGGCAGGTAAGACATGAGGCAGAGAATGGCCCCTTTTATATAGTGAATAATTAGATATATAGATACATTAATAGATAGATGGATAGATAGATAGACAGACAGACGGATAGATATAGTCAATAGATTATTTGATTGTTAGATAAATATAGATATATAGACTAGGTAAAAGATAAAGATAAAAAGTGGCATCTATAAATAAATTAGATACATAGATATATCAGTCTGGGAGGGGAAGACTGAGAGCTTCTGATCTAAGCAGAAATGGATTATTAGTTACATTTATTCTGAGCCAATCAGTACCCAAACAATGACCAAGTAGGGCTTGGCTTAGGACCTATTGTTAGTCAATCAATGAGAGCCAGAGTTATTTAGAATTATAGGTGACCCAGTGAATAGATCTTAGTCTCTGAAGTCAGGAGCACGTAAATTCAAATCTCAGACTTTTACTCTATGAACTTGGGTAAGTCACTTAACCAAATTGCTTAAAAAGAAAGAAAGCACACAGTAGTTAAATTGAATAAATTGAACAAAATCTGAACTGTGAAAAACTATCTTCTTGTTCATACTCAGGCATAGATGTTACCTAGCAACCTCATACAATTACTGAGAACCCTTCAGTGAATTAAAATGATTCAGAGAGCTAGTTAGAAGTAATTATTTGCATGAGAAAGATACTAGTGTCTGTTCTGATTAGGAACAACAGCCTTTTCCTAATGTTGGTCAGCAGCAGTCCAGAATCTGCCAGCTGTTTAGACATGACTTTGTTTTCATGAAATTTTGCCTGGGGAAGACAAATATCCCTAAAGACACATCATAAGAGGCAATTCAATATCAGAAATGAATACAAATGCACACAAGATTTTTCATTCCCTTCCATAATAATGAAGTGTCACTTCTTTTAGACATTTCTTTTCATTAACTTTTTTTTTTATTTCAAAAAGAGGAGGAAAAATGATTACTTGTGTGTGTGCATGTATCTGTGTGTGTGTGTGTGTGGTCAATCTGTTTCAATAACTTATAACTAACAAATTCATTTTTAGATCCCATTATACATATATGAAATTCACAACTTTTAAGGTCCCTTATGTTCTTCACATTTAATGATAATAATATATAATAATAATTTGTTCAAAGGCTACAATCACTCTATTCAAAGCTATCATACTAGCATGGATTTAAGGTCGGAAGGAATTTAACTTAATTAATTCATTTCCATTAAATCATTTCCATAACCGAGAAGTTAAATGATTTGCCCAGTCACATGACTAGTAAGTGGCAGACCTTGGATTTGAACTAGGTCTTCATATTTCATATCAAGTCTTTATTTTTATACCATACGGCCTTGACAGCATCCACACTAAGCCAGAATTTTCAGATCAAAGCATTTTATGTATATGACTGTATCGTGATTCTATTCACAAAAAGGAATAGTAAAATGACTCTAATTTATGAATCTGTTAGTGTCTCTACCCTAGTGTCACTATTAGCCAAAGCTTGATTTTTTAAATCTAGTAGATTTAACCATCTGGCTATTGAGTCATATGGAGTCCTTTGGGAAAGTCTTTTTTCAGTAAATACAAACTTATCCAAATCAAATGAGCCAAGCTTTTTCTTTTTTAAGGAGAGGAGCCAAAAAAAAAATTAAATTAGGAAAGAAATGGCAAATAATGAACACAAATCTAAGCTTATAAAGAGCCTAAGATAAATTGTTCTAGGGTCAATGAAAGTCTTGAACTTTCTTGATTTAAATATGTAGTAATTCATGTGTTCATATGTAAAATGGTCACTAGACTCTAACACAAAACAAGTTTATAGTAGGAAAAAAAATTGCCTTAACAGAAAATATTAATGGACTATTGTTTCTCGCCAAAGAGGAACTTCACCTCAATAAGCAAAAAAAAAAAAAAAAAAAAAAAAAAAAAAAAAATTCTACCTATAATCTGAATGACATTCTATTTAGGAGCATTTTCTAGAGATGATAAAATTTTGATGTCTGTGTATGTTTCAGGAGAAAATAACATTTTAAGCTACAATATCATTAATTCAAATTTTAGTGTGAATGACTGGTTTTAGATTTTGCTAGAGAATGAAAACACATAATACTTCTATTCTCTCATAAACTTTTTTGGGGGAATTAAGTGACTTGCCCGAGGTCACACAGCTAAAAAGTATTAAATGTCTGAGGCTGGATTTAAACTCAGATCCTCCTGACTTCAGGGCTAGTGCTTTATCCACTATACAATCTAACTGCCCCCCCTTTTTAAATACAGATTCCCAAAAACAAATACATATACAATATGTAAAGTAAATATATCCTTGAGGTCAAAAGAGAACTTTTATTCATCATTTTTTCACTTATTCCTATTGGGTATTAGCTATTTAAGCATTTAAAGATCCTTGCAGTTTGACGCTAACATATTTTTACAGACTAATCATATTATTTTTCTCTTTATACATGTTTCTTGCCTAGAATATAATAAACACGTAATAAATAATTGTCAACTATCAAACTGCCTTTTTGTTTTTTTTTTTTTTTTTTTTTTTTTTTTTTTTTTTCTATATGTAACTTTCCTTCTCTAGATTTGGTACTTTTACAAAGTTTTGTCCCACTTTAAAAATATATTATTCAAAATATTGAACTCCTTAGTTGTAAAGAAGTATTCAAATATTATTTTTTCTGCCTTCATTCAATTTTCTTCTCTTAGTCTTCTTGATCACAAAAACTTGAGTAAGTATAAAATTTTAAAAAAGCTTTCAAAGAAATTTATTCACAAGGATATTCACAAGAAGTCCATCTGAAAATGGACAATGTTTTAACTCTGTATAAGATCAATATATATTATAGCATATGCCCTTATGTATGTGAACACAAATACACTAATGAGGACTTAAGATGCATTAAGAACAGTAACCCAAGCATAGTATTACAAACTAGAGAGACGATGGATTCTTCCCTAGTGTGAACATATTTGAGGTATTTTATCCAATTCTTTATGTCATATTTTATTAAGAACAATAATAATCTGGAGTCTTAAAACCTGAAGAACCTTCCAAAAATTCCACAACAGTATCTCCTAAAGGTTCTGGAAATATTTGACTTAGAAAGTAGAGGACTTGGGAGCAGGAGGATTCTTATGAATAACTATCCTGAAGAATGTGAAGACTGATAAGAAGAAAGACTATTAGACTTGTCTAATTTAACCCCCAAGAACATAGCAAGGCACACATCATGTGAATCACAACAAAATATTTTCATTTTCTTTGTTATTCTTGTTGCTGTTTTTTGGCTTTTTTTTTTCTTTCTCATTTTTCACTTTTTAATATGATTTTTCTTGAGCAGTATGATAAATGGGGGAATACATTTAGAAAAATTGAACATGTTTAACCTGTATTGGATTAGATTACTTGCTGTCTAGATCAGGAGAAAAAAGAGGAGAGGGAGAAATATTTGAAACACAAGGCTTTGCAAGGGTGAATGTTGAAAACTACCTTTGCATGTATTTTGAAAAGTAAAAAGCTAATATAAAAAACTATGTGTTTATATTTCTGTCTGTGTTATTTCTAGCATTACTCATTTTTCAGGTATAATAAATATACAAATATTATCTCCATTTCAAGACTAGGAACAGGAATATTTGGATGAATTTGTAGTTCTCTTAGCAATGGGTCATTATCCTGTCTCCTTGTAGCCCCATCAACATTAACACCTCAGATTTTTTAAAAGTCTAATATTATATTTTACTAACTGCTTTTTAATATTCTTTTTTTTTGTTCTCAAGGAATTTACAATCTTTTTTTATTAATTTTATAATTATAACATTTTTTGACAGTACATATGCATAGGTAATTTTTTACAACATTATCCCTTGTATTCCCTTCTGTTCTGTATTTTTCCCCTTCTTCCCTCCACCCCCTCCCCTAGATGGCAGGCATTCCCATACATATTAATTTATGTTATAGTATATCCTAGGTACAATATATATGTGCAGAACCGAATTTTGTTGTTGTTGGTGTTGTTGTTGCAAAGGAAGAATTGGATTAGGAAGGTAAAGATAACCTGGGGAGAAAAACAAAAAATGCTAACAGTTTACAGTCATTTCCAAGTGTTCCTTCTCTGGGTGTAGCTGATTCTGACCATCATTGAGAAATTGGGATTGGATTAGCTCTTCTCTATGTTGAAGATATCCATTTCCATCAGAATAATCCTAGTTCTGCTCATTTCACTCAGCATCAGTTGATGAAAGTCTCTCCAAGCTTCTCTGTATTCATCCTGTTGGTCATTTCTTACAGAACAATAATATTCCATAACATTTATGTACCATAATTTATCCAACCATTCTACAATTGATGGACATCCATTCATTTTCCAGTTCCTAGCCACTACAAAAAGGGGCTGCCACATACAGGTCCCTTTCCCTTCTTTAGTATTTCCTTGGGATATAAGCCCAGTAGAAGCACTGCTGGATCAAAGGATATGCGCAGTTTGATAACTTTTTGGGCATAGTTCCAGATTGCTCTCCAGAATGGTTGGATTCTTTCACAACTCCACCAACAATGCATCAGTGTCCCAGTTTTCCCACATCCCCTCCAACATTCATCATTATTTTTTCCTGTCATCTTAGCCAATCTGACAGGTGTATAGTGGTATTTCAGTTGTCTTAATTTGCATTTCTCTGATCAATAGTGATTTGGAACACTTTCATATGAGTGGAAATAGTTTCAATTTCATCATCTGACAATTGTCTGTTCATATCCTTTGACCATTTGTCAATTAGAGGATGGCTTGATTTCTTATAAATTAGAGTCAATTCTCAGTATATTTTGGAGATGAGGCCTTTATTACAACCTTTAAGTGTAAAAATGTTTTCCCAATTTGTTACTTCCCTTCTAATATTGTTTGCATTAGTTTTGTTTGTACAAAAACTTTTTAACTTGATTTAATCAAATTTTTCTATTTTGTGATCAATAATGATCTCTAATTCTTCTTTGGACAGAAATTCCTTCCTCTTCCACAAGTCTGAGAGGTAAAATATCCTATGTTCCTCTTATATATTTATGGTCTCTTTATGCCTAAATCATGGAACCAATTTGATCTTATCTTAGGATGTAGTGTTAAGTGTGGGTCCAAGCCTAGTTTCTGCCATACTAATTTCCAGTTTTCCCAGCAATTTTTGATAAATAATGAATTCTTATCCCAAAATTTGGGATCTTTGGTTTTGTCAAACACTAGATTGCTATTTTTATTCACTGTCTTGTCCTGTGAACCTAACCTATTCCACTGATCCACTAGTCTATTTCTTAGCCAATACCAAATGGTTTTGGTGACTGCTGCTTTATAATATAGATCTAGATCAGGTACAGCTAGGCCACCTTCATTCGATTTTTTTTTTTTCATTACTTCCCTTGAAACTCTTGACCTTTTGTTCTTCCATATGAATTTTGTTGTTATTTTTTCTAGGTTATTAAAATAGTTTCTTGGGAGTCTGATTGGTATAGCACTAAATAAATAGATTAGTTTAGGGAGTATTGTTATCTTGATTATATTTGCTCGGCCTATCGAAGAACACTTAATGTCTTTCCAATTATTTAAATCTGACTTTATTTTTGTGGCAAGTGTTTTGTAATTTTGCTCATATAATTCCTGACTTTCTTTTGGTAGATATATTTCCAAATATTTTATACTATGGACAATTATTTTGAATGGACATAGTTTCTTTTTTAAGGTATTATTTTCTTAAGAATTTTTTACATCTTCTTTCCCAAGTTGTTTTCATAATTTTCTTGCATCTCATTTCTCATCCCAATTTTTCTTCTATCTCTGTTACTTGATTTCCACAATTTTTTTTGAGCTCTTCCATGTTCTGAAACTGTTTCATGCTTGTTTTTTGGGGGAGGGAGAGGCTTTAGATATAGGAATTTTGACATTTTTTATCTTCTGAATTTGTTTTAATTATATTTATTACCAAATCAACTTTCTATGGTCAAAATCTTTTTTTCTGATGTTTGCTCACTTTTCTGGTTTATTTCTTGACTTTGAACTCTGTTAAAGTAAGGTGGAGTGTACATTGATTCAAGCTTCAGGAGTTTGGTGAGATTATTTTCAGAGCTAGTTCTAGGTACTTCTAAGTTGTTAGTTTTTCCAAGGTAGTATAATCTAAGGAGAGCTGTATTTATTATTCTAATGAGCTGTGCTCTGTCTGTGAGTGACCAGAAACACTCTTTTCTACACTGGAACTGTGAGGAATATCCCCGCTCCACTGTAATTACAAGATCTGGTATACTCATGTTCTTTCTTGCCCTGGACTGAAACTCAGGACTTTTACCCAGATCCAAAAGACTCCTGAAATGTCCTTATGACCAGTTGTTCAACACCATTACATAGGGTGGGTTAAAAGCTTTGGAAGTTGCTTATGCTGATGGTGATTCAGTGGGTATCAAGGCTTGCTCTTGGTTTGCTGGAACGAGGAGTGTCCTGATGCAGCCAGTGCTGAACTGTGTTTCACTTTTATCCAAGTGTAACAAACTTATCCTTCCAAACTTCTCAATTGTCTTTGGCATCCATGGGCTTGAGAGGTTTGCAAAAAGTCACTGTGGAAACTAATTTTTAGCCAAGGTCTGTTCCTTACTTGTTGGGACCAGAGTGTTGGTAAGTCCTGAGACACACTACATTCCACTTTCACTCTGAAGCAACAAACCTTTCCTGAAGACATTTCAAGTTGTCCCAGGGTGAAAAATCATTTCACTCTATTATCTCTATTTTTTAGGGTTCTTATATTATAAAGTTCAATTAGAGTTATTTAAAGGTGTTTGGAGGAGGGAATTGAGGGCAGATCTTGGGCATGTTATTCCCATTACTTTGCCATCTTGGTTCTGTCCTCAGGTAATGTGTATAGAATAATAGAAATGTTAGTTAGTAAATATTTAACAAGTGATTCCAGGAAAAAAAAGAAATAGAGGAACACTTTCAGGCTTAAAGTTGTTGAAAATTTCTTAAAACTAGACAAACAATGAAACAGTAAATCAAGTCCTGATTTATAATATGGTTCATTTCAGGGTATAAATACTCATCATTAAAAATTAACAACAATCTCTCTCAAACTGGTTTAAGTCAGCTCCAGAAAATTCCTATCCTTATTCATGAAATCAAAATTCCAAAAAAAATTTATAATATAACATAAGAAATGTTAATTTTAAGATAACTACTTATATTGCCAAAATTTATATATTGAATGTTTTCCTATACTAATATTATAATTAATCTCAATCTTTATCTACAAACATTTAATCACTTAATATATGACAGACCTTTAAGAATAAGTTATGCAGGGCAGAGCCAAGATGGCGGAGAAGATACACGCAAATTTCTAAGTTCCCTCTTACCTTCAATACCAACTATTTAACTCAAAAATAATGCTGGACTGGTAAAAACCACAAAGATTAGAAGTACAACTTACCAGCCAAAGAGAATCTAGAATTTCATCAGAAAAGATCGGTGCTGAGGGATGGAGAAAAAGACCAGCAGCAGACAGTGATAGACTAAAGGCTTACATATTGTGCCAAATGGGATGGGGAGGTCTCTGGGGTTAGAAAAACTACTGAGATAGAGGAATCTGACATAGGCTGATAGCTCTATTCTGCTTGTAAAACAGCAGATCAGAAGAGAAATCAAAGCCACTTAAAAAAAATGCCAGAACCTATTAACTACCCCAAACCAGAAGTGACCCAATCCAATTGCAGAACGGCTGTGCAACCACCTTCTGCTGTCCGGGACTTTTTCTTGGGACAGTTAAGAATCTACATAGGGGGGGACACAGGCCAGAACAACCTCTAATCTACACTGTTGGGGGGGGGTCGGCCTGAGGCAGTGGAACTTTCACAGCAGTGAAACTCCACAGTAGTGAAACTCTTGCAGCAGGGACTGTGCTTCCCAGGCAGAGACACTTCCTGTCTGTGCACCAGGGCTATTTGATGGTCAGCTGCTAATATTCATAGCCCCATGGGGTGCTTTGGCCCAGGTTGTGATGCTTTCACTGTTCAGCCTCAGGGCAGTAGCTTGGCCACACAGTAGGGGTTCTTCACTAGGCACTCCCTGGCCCAGCTGTGCTAACCACCTATGAGTCACTTCCAGTGTGGGGGGGAGCTCTCTTCCAGAGCTCCCTCTCAGTCCATTCACAAGACTGCTGCATTCCATCCTATCTGCAAGGAAACTGGCAAATTTCCTACCCTAAAGTCAGACCCCATAGGTTTTTAAAATGAGTAAAAAAAATTGAAGAGAACAATTGACAGCTTCTATATAGAGAAAGAGCTGGTATCAAACACCTTCTGAAAAAGACCCCCCCCCCAAAAAAAAAAAAAAAAAAAAACCTCCATGGAATACTGTGGCCAAGCTGCAGAACTACCAGACTATAGAAAAAATATTGCAAGCAGCCAGGAAAAAAAAAAAAAAAAACAATTCAAATATCAAGGAGCCACAATGAGGGTCACTCAAGATCTGGCTGCCTCCACATTAAAGGATCGAAAGGCCTAGAATCTGATATTCTGAAAGGCAAAAGAACTTGAAATGCAGCCAAGAATAAACTACCCAGCCAAGTTTAGCATTTTCTTCCATGGAAGAAGATGGACATTTAATGAAACAGAGGAATTTCATTTGTTTATAAGAAAAAAAAACAGATTTAAACAAAAAAAAAAAATTGATCTCTAACCACAAGACTCAAGAGAAGCAGAAAAAGGTAAAAGGAATTCTTGAGAACTGTATTTCTGTTGTGGATATATAGAAAGTCCACATGTATAACTTGATTCTGCTGATATGACATAAAAAAGGGAAGTAGAAAGTGAAAGGGAATAGTATCCAAAAACAGGACAAGGGGAGATAAAACGAGGGAAACCACATCCCAGGAAGAGGCAAGGAAAATGTACCATATCTGAGGGAATTTAGAGAGGGGGAGAAGCATTGTGTGAATCTTACTCTCATCAGAGTAGGCTCAAAGAATAAATAATTGACATATTTGTATTTCAGAGATTTCTCTCTCAACTCATTAAAAGGAGGGAGAGGAAAAGAGGAAAAAAAGAGAGATAAGGGAAGGGTACAAACAAGGAGAAGGGACTTAAAAGGAGAAGGGGACACTAAAAAGGGAGGGCTGCATGACACAAGTAGGGGCCATAACTTTAATACTGGGGAAGGGATTCAGGGGAGACAAGGGGAAAAAAGCATAATCTGGGGATAATATGATGGCAGGAAATATAGAATTAGTAATTTTAACTATAAATGTGAATGGAATGAACTCTCCATTGAACAGAGGCAGATAGCAGACTGGATCAAAAGTCAGAACCCTACAATATGTTGTTTACAAGAAACACATTTAGAGCAGGGAGATACATACAGAGTAAAGCTAAAAGGCTGAAGGCTGGAGCAGAATCTATTATACTTCAGGTGAAATAAAAAAAGCAGGGGTACCCATCCTTTTCTCAGATCAAGCAAAAGCAGAAATTGATTTAGTTAAAAGCAATAAGGAAGTAAACTATCCTGCTAAAAGATAGTATAGACAATGAAGCCATATCAATACTAAACATATATGCATCAAGCGGTATAGCATTTAACTTCCTAAAGGAGAAGTTAAGAGAGTTGCAAGAAGAAATAGACATAATAGTGGGAGATCTCAACCTTGCACTCTCAGAATTAGATAAATCACAAACCACAAAACAAATAAGAAAGAAATTAAAGAGGTAAATAGAACATAGAAAAATTAGGTATGATAGATCGTTGGAGAAAACTGAATGGTGATAGAAAGCAGTATACTCTCTTCTCAGCAGTTCATGGAACCTATACAAAAATTGACCATATATTAGGACATAAAGATCTCAAAATTAAATGCAGGAAGGCAGAAATAGAAAATGCTTTCTTCTCAGATCACAATGCAATAAAAACTACATTCAACAAGAAGTTAGGTGTAATTAGGCCAAAAATAATTGGAAACTAAATAATCTCATTTTAAAGAATGATTGGGTGAAACAACAAATTATGGAAACAGTTAATAATTTCACCCAAGATAATGATAACAATGAGACATCATTCCAAAATTTATGGGATACGGCTGAAGCAGTGATAAGGGCAAATCTCATACCTTTAGAGGCTTACTTGAATAAAATAGAGAAAGAGAAGATCAATGAACTGGGACTGCAATTTAAAAAGTTAGCAAAAGACCAAATTAACCCCCCCAACCAAATATTAAACATGAAATTCTAAAATTAAAAGGAGAAATCAATAATATTCAAAGTAAAATAACTTGAATTAATAAATATAACAAAGAGTTGGTTTTATGAAAAAAAAATCCAATAAAATAGATAAACCTTTGGTAAATCTGATCAGAAAAAGGAAAGAGAAAAATCAAATTGTTAGTCTTAAAAATGAAAAAAAGGGGATCTTTCCACCAATGAAAAGGAAATTAGAGCAATAATAAAGAATTACTTTGCCCAACTTTATGCCAATAAATTTGATAACCTAAGTGAAATGGATGACTACCTCCAAAAATACAGGCTTCCTAAATTAACAAAGGATGTAGTAAATTGCTTAAATAGTCCCATTTCATAAAAAGAAATATAACAAGCTCTTAATCAGTTTCCTAAGAAAAAATCCCCAGGACCAGATGGATTTACAGGTGTATTCTACAAAACATTTAAAGAACAATTAGCCCAAATGTTATATAAACTATTTGAAAAAAAATAGGGAATGAAGGAGTCCTATCAAACTGCTTTTATGACACAGGCATGGTACTGATACCTAAACCATGTAGGTTGAAAACTTAGAAAGAAAACTATAGACCAATCTCCTTAATGCATATTGATGCTAAAATATTAAATAAGATATTAGCAAAAATACTACAGCAAATCATCCCCAGGATAATACACTATGATCAAGTAGGATTTATACCAGGAATGCAGGGATCATTTAATATTAGGAAAACTATTAGTATAATCGACCATATTAATAATCAAATTAACAAAAATTATATGGTCATTTCAATAGGTGCAGAAAAAGCATTTGATAAAATATAACATCCATTCCGATTAAAAGCACTTGAGAGTATGGTAATAAATGGAGTATTGCTTAAAATAGTCAGGAGCATATATTTAAAATCGTCAGTAAGCATCATATGTAATGGGGATAAACTGGAACCTTTCTTAATATGATCAGGCTTGAAACAAGGTTGCCCAATATCACCATTACTATTCAATATTGTATTAGAAATGCTAGCCTGGGCAATAAGAGTTGAGAAAGTGATTAAAGGAATAAGAGTAGGTAATGAGGAAATCAAACTATCACTCTTTGCTGATGATATGATGGTATACTTATAGAACCCCAGAGATTCTAATAAAAAGCTATTAGGAATAATTCACAACTTTAGCAAAGTTGCAGGACAGAAAATAAATCCACATAAATGCTCAGCATTTTTATACATCACCAATAAAATCCAACAGCAAGAGATACAAAGAGAAATTCCATTCAAAACAACTGGTGAGAGTATAAAATCGTTGGGAGTGCATCTACCAAAGAAAAGTCAGGAATTATATTAGCAAAATTACAAAACACTTGCCACAAAAATAAAGTCAGATTTAAATAATTGGAAAGACATTCAGTGCTCTTGGATAGGCCGAGCAAATATAATCAAGATGACAATACTCCCTAAACTAATCTATTTATTTAGTGCTATACCAGACTCCCAAGAAACTATTTTAATAACCTAGAAAAAATAACAACAAAATTCATATGGAAGAACAAAAGGTCAAGAGTTTCAAGGGAATTAATGAAAAAAAAAATCAAATGAAGGTGGCCTAGCTGTACCTGATCTAAAACTATATTATGAAGCAGCAATCACCAAAACCATTTAGTATTGACTAAGAAATAGACTAGTGGATCAGTGGAACAGATTAGGTTCACAGGACAAAATAGTTTACAACTATAGCAATCTAGTGTTTGAAAAACCCAAAGATCCCAACTTTTGGGATAAGAATTCATTATTTGAAAAAAACCTTTTGGGAAAACTTGAAATTAGTATGGCAGAAATTAAATATGGACCCACACCCTTAACACTATATACCAAGATAAGATCCAAATGGATCCATGATTTTGGCATAAAGAATGAGATCATAAATAGATTCGAGGAACATAGGATAGTTTACCTCTCAGACTTGTGGAGGAGGAAGGAATTTATGACCAAAGGAGACCTAGAGATCATTATTGATCACAAAATAGAAGATTTTGATTATATCAAATTAAAAAGCTTTTGTACAAACAAAACTAATGCAAACAAGATTAGAAGGGAAGTAACAAATTGGGAAAACATTTTTACACTTAAAGGTTGTAATAAAGGCCTCATCTCCAAAATATACAGAGAATTGACTCTAATTTATAAGAATTTAAGCCATCCTCTAATTGACAAATGGTCAAAGGATATGAACAGACAATTTTCAGATGATGAAACTGAAACTATTTCCATTCATATATAAGACTGTTCCAAATCACTACTGATGAGAGAAATACAAATTAAGACAACTCTGAGATACTATTACACACCTGTCAGATTGGCTAAGATGACAGGAAAAATAATGATGAATGTTGTCAGGGGATGCAGGAAAACTGGGACACTGATGCATTGTTGATGGAGTTATGAAAGAATCCAACCATTCTAGAGAGCAATTTGGAACCATGCCCCAAAATTATCAAACTGTGATTTTGATCCAGCAGTGCTACTACTGGGCTTATATCCCAAAGAAATACTAAAGAAGGGAAAGGGACCTGTATGTGCCAAAATGTTTGTGGCAGCCCCTTTTTGTAGTGGCTAGAAACTGCAAAATGAATGAATGCCCATCAATTGAAGGATGGTTGAGTAAATTATGGTATATGAATATTATGGAATATTATTGCTCTGTAAGAAATGACCAGTCAGATGAATACAGAGAGGCTTGGAGAGACTTACATGAACTGATGCTGAGTGAAATGAGCAGAACCATGAAATCATTATACACTTCAACAACGATATTGTATAAAGATGTATTCTGACTGAAGTGGATATCTTCAACATAGAGAAGATCTAATTCAGTTCCAGTTGATCAATGATGGACAGAAATAGCTACACCCAGAGAAGGAACACTGGGAATTGAGTGTAAACTGTTTACACTATTGTCATTCTATCCAGGTTACTTTTACCTTTGGAATCCAACAAGAAATTTGATTTTACACACATATATTGTATCTAGGATGTACGGTAACACATTTAACATGTATGGGATTGCCTGTCATCTAGGGGAGGGAGTAAAGGGAGGCAGAGGAAAATTTGGAAAAGAAGTGAATACAAGGGATAATGTTGTAAAAACAAAAATTACCCATACACATGCATTGTCAAAATATTATAATTATATTAATAAGAAATTTTTAAAAAGACCAAAAAATAAAATATTTTCCCATCATTCTAAATCAGAAGTATGTTGTAAGGTACCATACACATTGAAAAAGTTTTGATTACTTTAATAAATAATTCAAACTCTGTAAGATCTTAACCTCATACTTGAGGTTGCTAAACTGAACCCAACTTATTTTGCCTTTGAGTACTTAATTTCTTGGTATGTGTTATTCTGTCACAATAAATCCGGTTCAGCAACCCCCTCAAAAATACATTATGCATTCCTTTTATTAAATTCAATTGTTATCAAGTCTCCTCATATAAACTCTAAGTTCTATGTCTTTATTTGTATGATTACAAAAGGATTCAATCACCACTCTTGGATATTTACCATATTTTTTAATCTATGCCTACCTAACTGATTATTAGAACTTAGTTTTATCTATCTCTTTGAACTCTCAATGTTAAAATTGTTCTTTCTTCATCAAGGAAAAATTCTACTATGAACTTTTCCCAGCAATAATTATTTTTGTCCTTCTACTCGAAATTTGTATCTCCTGGTTGTCTCTTGTGCCCTATGGCTGGGAGAATCAGAATCTATAATATTAACAGTCAAATACTACCACAATTGTAAACATTCCTTGAGTTATCTTTTATAATAACAAAAAATAATTAAAGCAGTCTAGTCAAAATTTTAATCTGTCTAGCAGCAGAGGCAATATTTTGTGCTCAGAGTTCTCAATTTCCCTACAGAAAGGAAAGGAGATACATATCCTGATCTCCTTTTCAGAGTCAAGACTTTTCATGTCAGTTACTCAGCATTAAGCTTTATTTTATATAATTTTCATTAACATTGCACATATACACCCATATTATATGTACATACATACATTATATTTTTATAAATATATATAGTATTTGAGAAATGAGAAAGTAAAAGCAAAATCATATAAATACATGCACATATAAACATATGTATGTTTTTCATATTACATATATATAAAATGAGATTGAATTGAGTAGAATATAGATATATTTTAATTAATTTTTTAAAATTTATACATAAATTTAATTTTACATTTAAATTAAACATTGTAAAGTTAAGTTTATTTTTAAAAATTAGCACATATTTATATCCTGGTTCTATTTACTTTATCTCATTTCTTAAAGTGATTTTATACACATACACACACACACAGACACACACACACACACATATATATATATGTATATATATACATACACATATGTTTATGTACACATATTTTAATGAAAGTTACGCTAAAACAAAATTGAATGTAAGTATGTATCCTGAAAAAAAAAAAAAAAACTTTTACATTCATATATACATGTGTTCTGCTCTTCCACAATCTGTGAGTATCTAAATTGCTTCCACTTTGTTATTATTCTTATCATCCAATGTGAAGACCTGTCTTTTGCCCAATTAAGTGATTTATTTGTCTGTCATCTCCCCACTTCCCTGCTCAATAAACTCCAGTGAATTCCTTTCAGGATCAGACATAAAGTCATCTGCTTAGTATTCAAAGTCATTCATAACTTTCCCTTCTCCCTTCCCAACATGCTTTAGTCTCCTTACACCTTACAAAGCTCTCTCTCATCTACTCTGACTCAGTGACTCTGGTATCCTTCTGTAGCTGCAAGAAGAAAGAAATTATATCTCCTCAATGTGAGCTGAACATATTGGCTATACTCTGCCTGAATTGGTCTCCTTCATTTTTGCCTCTTGGCTTCCCCGATTTCTTTTAAGTCACAGCAATTATCCTACTTTCTGCTCAAAGCCATTTCCAATCCTCTTAGTTCTAGTGCCTTCCCTCTGAAATGATTTTCTATTTATCCTGTATATATCCTGCTTGTATATATTTATATGGCATGTTGTGTTCTCCATTAGATTGCGAGTATATTGAGAATAAGGACTGTAACTTACCTTTTTTTTAAAGTATTTCTAGAACTTGGCTCATAATAGTTGTTTAGTAAATGTTTATTGATATTTATACATTTTCTGCAGCAGCAGAATTTCTCAAGAATAATTAAGCAAGTTGTGTTGAGGGGGCGGTAGAGGGAGAACTGATCCTTAACTCTAAGCAGTACAATATTAGGAGACTAACAGTGATCATTAGTCATGACTAATCTTTGTAAAGTTAATTTCAATAAATCCAGAGGGAAATATAGCAATGAAAAGTCATGCAGTCAATACTATTTTATCACTCTTCACAACATTTGGGGGAAATGGGGAGATATAGAGGATAGAAAAATGACTGTTGCACAATATATTTTTCACTACAGCAAGTTCATAGGCTTTTTGCTAATCTGGCATTTATGGTGATTTACATTTCATTAAAATTAATGGAACAAAATGTCTCCTCCATGAGGGAAACAAATCTGGAATTAGCTATATATTCTGACCTTGAAAGTGCTAGGCAGTTTTGATAAGTCTCTTAGGAGAGAAATATAAGGGTCTCATGCTCTACTGATGCCCAGAATTAATTGTGTCAGATGGTTACCTCAAGGTAACATAATCAAAAGAAAAATTTGCATTTGACTTCCATTTCTGTAAATGTCTGTCACCTCCCACAGCTTTCTCTCTTGTCTTCAATCTTTCTTGTTTTTCTTTTTATCCTCTCTCCCTTCTAATCCACACTCCCTATTCACCAACTCCATTTCTGTTCCTCTTTATACTGAGGAATATAACATTTATTCCTAGACTAACTAAATTTTAATTCTTCCTGTTAGTTTAAAAATTATAACCTCCTCTGAGGGAAGTAAGATATAGTGTCCTCTGCCTCTTCCTTAAGAGGCCCATCTGCTCTGGAACTACACACTTTATGCATAAACTATTCAGTCCTGGATATATCTGGGCTGTAACAAGAGAGGTTAGATTCCTTTTCTTGAAGCCCTGGGTTTTTGTAACAAGATCCTGGCACTGTTATGAAAATTTATTTATAGGTTTTATCTCATGTCTAAGGTCCCCTCCTCTCAGTGGAACAGAAGAAAGGTACTTTTTATGTTATATAAAGTAGCTATGGTACTAGTATTTTCTACATGCATACACAATCTAGGCATACACAAGCATGCATGCACAAGCATGTTTGCACTAAATAGCTAAACATGAAAGGTTTTCACCAATTCACATAGAAAAATGGATGCAGTAATATGACATTTTTTTTTTTAATTGACAAATGCTTAAATAAGGTAAGTGAGCACAATTAATAACTCCTGTTTTACTGGGGATGTTGTGACTTAATGCCACAAGACAGAGAACATTTGTTGAAGCTGTTCAGTTAATATTTTCTTGGTAATTGATTTTAAAATGTGTCCAAAACAGAACTCATTATTTTTTCCTCTTATGCCATCTTCTGAATTATGATTATAATGACTGCCAAGAGCAACAAAAATCTCACCCAAGTTCTTGCACTTGATATCATTCTTCATTCTTCCTTCTCTCTCACTCCACATATTCAATCACCTGCAAAATTTTGAATTATTTTACTGTCTATATTATCTTTACATTTCTGCCTTTTTCCCATGCTTATTCAGGTCCTCATTATATCTCAGTTAGACTATTGAAAAAGATTCCTTATTGATCGCTTTTCCTCAAGTCTCCCCTTTCCAAGCAATCTCTCTCAATCAGGTACCAAATTGATTTTCATCAAGTTCACATCTCACCATTCACCTCTCTACTCCCCAGTGACTCTCTCTTACCTCATTCCTACCTTTTTAATATTCTAATGTATTGTATTCTACTTGTCATTGCAACTTGCCTTTAATTACTTTAAATACTCCATCTCATTTCTCTCTCTCTCTCTCTCTCTCTCTCTCTCTCTCTCTCTCTCTCTCTCTCTCTCTCTCTCTCTTTCTCTCTCTCTCTCTCTCTCTCTCTCTCTCTCTCTCTCTCTCTCTCTCTCCCTCTCTCTTTCTCTCTCTCTCTCTCTCTCTCTCTCTCTCTCTCTCTCTCTCTCTCTCTCTCGTGCACGCGCATGCATTCTCTTTTGGTTTGACTACATTTACTTGATATCATTTGCTTCTGGCAACTAATTTTTTTTGTTTTTAAAATAGTTCAGTTTCTTCTAGATGAGAATTTTTTTTCTTGTCCTTTTGACGTCTAAGGCTTTTCCTTTCAAGGTAACTTTTTATCTGCTTTATATCTGCATTTTTCTGTTTTCTTTTTGTGTGTGTATATAGCTTGTCCCAGTTCAAGTTTTTTTTTTTTTTTTTTTTTTTTTTTTTAGATTAGGGACAGTATCTTTTGGCTCCGTATTCCAAGCATCTAATACAGAATTTGACACATAACAAGTTTAATATGTGCTTGCTTCATTGGTTGAATAATGTAAAGACATTTTGTTGGCCCCCATAGAACTTACAATCTAGTGGAGACAAAAATAGCTTTAATTTTAAAAGAGAAATAAAGTGTCATATGAAGTTTTAAAAAGGAGACAAGATAGAGCTAAGAGAGGGCTTCTTAGAGGGCTTCTTAGAATTTGGATCTCCTTTGTCAAAACATGTCTGTTTGAGTCAACAAGACAATTCATTTTGTCTAAATCATATATTTAGTCAAAGCTACTAAATCTCTTTTCAGATTTTCATTTTTATATTGTTTTAGACTGTGACCATTGTATGCTGGCTCCACTGAAGAGCCATTACATCTGGTCAAGTAATGTCACATCTAAGGAATGTCTACTAATATTAGCCAAGTTCTTCTCTAGGGTAATCCATCAATGATACAAATTCCATGGTGTTCCTTTTATAATCCAGAGCTTCTGTAGAAACCTGAGTTTTCTAACAGCTCATTATCTATCATATCTATATATCCATTATATGATATACTATCATATATGTATTTTCCTGGATTAGAATGCAGATTCCTTGAGGGCAGAGACTATTTTTGCCTTTGTCATTAATTTTTAGTAAAGTTTGGCACATAGTAAGCATTTAATAAATGTGTTGATTGTTACTTAACAGAAACCTCAATGTCTGACTTATACTTCAACTTTAGCATTCATTCTAGCAGAAATACTGCATGTCTTTCATATTTTTCATAAACTTATATATATGTTTTCATTATTATTCAGTTTTCATTAATTGGTATTTAAAATATTTTTCTCCTTTTGGAATAGGAAAAATATTTTTGCTTTTATTGATTTCCTTTGGTTTCCATAAAAAAAAAAAAAATTGTTCTTTTGACTTTTTAATCACTAAACATTTTATATTTCAATAACACATCCAGAACCTTGGAAAATCTGTACTTTAGCTTTTTATTCTTTTCTTTCTTTTTTGTTGCTATCCATCTATATCTATGCAGAGAATCTATTATGTAAATAAGGCATATATCCTTTAAATTCCCTTAAATTTTTAAATCATTCTCTTTCAATATAGCATGTCCAGATCACCTAATATGGAAGGACATTCTTCTGGGAGAAGACATTCTGCATTTCTCTGCTATGTGGGTGGAAGCAGCTTTTTTTGGTTGTCTGCATAACTGGAAGATCTTGCATTTTTAAAACTACCAGACAGGGATAATTTCCTTATCTTTATTGTGGCATGTAAAGATCTTTTTTCACCCACAGCACCCGCAAAAATAAATTTATCTGTATAAGGGTAAGGGCTACTTTTTCTTTTCAGGCTCTGTGGTTTTAAAAAGTTACTTTTGGGGTTTGGTCTAGTCTTTTTTAATTTTTACTTTTCAGTTCTATAAAGAGACGTGAATTCCCTAAACCCAGACATGGATCATAGTGACCTTGGACACAGGATTCTAGAACAGATGCTATAGCTAGTCTAAGAACAAAGTACTGAAAAGCAAGGATGTCTAGGACTTGAGTTCTAGGATTTGACCTTTTTACTTGAAATTTAGTGAGACTATTCGGTATAAAAGAATTGAGTCAAACTGTGAACATAATCTCCCTTCCCTTCCCAGGGTATAAGGTGGTATAAAAGGGGATTATATTGGGAAGTTGTGTGTATGTTTGTTCTTGCTATGCTTATGAATATATATTATTTTGTAAAATGTAATCTAAATGATTATAAATGTAATCTAGTTTAAATAGTTAAATAGAAAAAGGGATTTCTTAAAATGGGGGAGTGATTTCATTGGGGGCTGTAGTCAATGGCAGAAAGATGATATACTCTCTCCAAGCTCTTTAAACAACCAAAGACATCCTGGGAGAAAGTAGGAATATACCATACCTAGTATCTAGGCAATAGAGGTACTAATCAAAAGTAAAATAAAAGTCATCACTTGCCTAGATCATCTGGGGCAAAAAAAAATGATTTGTAATTTTTAATGGAGAAAAAAAAAAAAAGACAATTAACCACCCAAACCTGAGATTCCTTTGAAATTGTAGTGAAAGCTGATACTAAACAAGCTAAGGTTCTTTGTCCATAGATCTTTGTAAATGCTATTGACTTCAGTAAAATAAAGCAATTGGCCAGGAGTATGAAAATGTTAAAATACTGGACAGAAAACATATTGAAGTTGAGCCAACCAATGTACCTTGATTAAAAGAGCCATTTTAAGATAAGAACATTGTTTTATTGTTATTAATATTAGTACTTAACCTGCAGTCAAGGAACGAATTTCAGAGGGATGAAATGCAATATGATTAATTGTGTCCTTTTTTTACAAAGAAGCTGGCAACATTATCCTTCACCAGCTGGAGTTTGTGTAAGGCCTTATGGAGCAAATCAGCCAAAAGGGAGTAACAATAATCTAATCTTCATGGGTTGAATTCTGCCTTGCCTGAGCACCTCAGATAATTAAGGCTTTGTTCAACCCCTCACTAGGGGGTTGTGGACACAAAGGTATTACACCAGTTATGCTTGTCAGAGCTGCCAGAGATCCTGACTATTGTTCCTGATTCTTCTCACACTTTCTCAACCCCCTCTGGTTATCAAGCATAGGGAGAAAACTGAAGAATTAAAGTATATTTCTTACTGTAGAAGAAACTGATAAATTTAAGATATTTCTATATTTCCACTGATTTCAAATTGCAGTTTAACAGGGTAATTATCAATGTAATTGTAAATAACTAATACCACATATCTAGGCTAGTATTAAGAGCAGCTTTAGGGATATTGCTTGAATTTCTTAATTTTAGAGCACCTGCTTAGCCAATATCCCCTACCTTTTTACTAAAACATAATAAACCTAAAACGCTGAGCACAAGATCTTTTGTCTTTTAAAGAAATTCAATCCAAAACACAGTGGTTAAGTGTCTACTATGTGTAAGGCACTGCATGAGGCACCAAAGATAATAGGCGAACAATGAAATAGTATTTGATCTTCAGAAACATAAATTCTACCATGAGAAATGATGTGATCATATAAAAATACACTGCTATGTGAATTACTTCCAGGAAGAACTCATTTTCATTAAGTAACATGTTGTTGTATTTGTTTTCTTTTGTGGTAACAGTGGTCATATTGTTACTTTCTACTAAAACTACATTTACTCAATGTCTGGACTTGAAGACAAAATTAGATGGAACTGATTAAACTTGTATTTAATTCTTTGCCAGTTGAATATTAGATTTTATTCCAAGCATACATTTCATTAATCTCATTTATTCCATTTTTAATTTTGTGTTTTTTAAACATGGTTATTACTCTAAGGAAAATTATAAAAGTTGCAGCTCTTAAGGATAATGCAACTAGGCTTCCAAGATGTTTAAGTAACATGGTTGTTGGTGTAGGGAATTAATATGTTTCAAATACCATTTAAGACCACAATGAATAAAAATCATTCAAGACTACAGTATTCCATTGCATTGGAATTCAGAGGAAAGTGTAGCTGAAAATAATAAACAACTCCAGTAACTGGCAATCTATAGCCAAAAAGTAGCCTAATTAATTCTAAGAAAAAAAGCAGATCCTTCAGAGGGATTATTAGTAATTCTTTTACACTGTGGTAAAGGTTTCTTAAAATTTGGAAAAACAAAAGGAGCAGTAGGAGAAAAAAGAAACAAATAACAAAAAAAACATAAATTGCTAAACATTCTTTCAGGTAACTAGGGAGCTATACTCTGGGAAAAAGCAGTTTTTACAGATGAAACACATCATTTTACTCAACACTATACAGCAGCCACTGTTAGAAATTCAAGAGAGTTTGTATGATTTGGTTATCTTTATTATACTGTAAAACATACACTCAAAGATACTTTAGGGATTTGTTACTTTTAGTGAGCCTGGAAATCTTATCCCGATGGAAAAAAAGATGCAACCTAATAAATTAACTGATATGCTGAGAAAGAGAATTGTTTTGGAATTACAGAAATTTCCAATGGGTGGTGAAAGATAGCAACATAAAATTGCATTTTATGATATGTCACAAAAGATTATGAAATATATCAAAGAGATGGAGCTAAATATGGTTTAGTAACTTAGAAATTCACCGTATTTAAATTATATTTAAAACCTATTGGCTAAAATCAAGAACAGATATGGGAAATGGATTTTTAATTAATGGGATAGTATCTAATGTGATATAATTAAATTTTTATGAAAAACGAAAATAAATCTTATCAACTCTAGGTCAAATCATGTAAAACAATCACTAATCGAAGGCAGGAGGGCATATTGCTTATTAAGATTTTTAAAGATACAAAATGTTATAATATTAACTGTATATGAATACATTCATTATTATATCTTGATTTAATTTGTGCAAGAATTCATGTGGTAGATGTATTAGAATATGTATAAGTTGATTTGGGAGAAGGCAAGAAGGACCCTATGTAGGTAATGTTATATGAGGTTGACAATGAAAGAAAGTAAATCTCTTAAAGTGTGTAAGGAGAGAATAAATACTAGGGTTGGGAATGCAAAGCAAGAAGATAAGATGAGAGATGTAATATTCTGAGCAAAGACCAACTTATCAAATTTAATTGGACTAGATAGTATACAAAAGAGACAAATGCAAATGCATTCTCTTCACACAATAGTTTCTTATTGTTATTCAGTTGTATTCAACTTTTCATAACCCCATTTGAGATTTTCTTGACAAAAATAATGGAATGGTTTTTCATTTCCTTCATGAGCTCATTATATAGATGAGGAAACTGAGGCAAATAGAGGTAAGTTATTTGCCCAGGTTCACTTAGCTAATAAGTAAGTATCTGAAGCCAGATTTGTATTTGTCTTCCTAATCTAGGGCCCTGGCTCTATCCACTGTTTTTCTAAACTGTACCTAAGACTTTCCTAAAGTATTTTACTACACATACACAAAAGGTAAATAAAAAGCGCGATATCCAAGTTCTCATACTTATTGCCTGTGTAATCTTACAAAAATCTCTTCAGCTCTATAACCCTGTTTCCTCACCTATAAAAATAAGTTTACTGTAGGTGAGCACTAAAATCATTTTTTTTTATTCTATGAATATTTTCATTTTCACATTTTACTTCCCCAATATCTAAATAATCCTGAATTACTAAATTAATTCAATTCAATAAACCGTTGTCATTTGACTTCGGTGGTCCAGATATTGTATAGGGTAATTTTTAAACAAGGAAAAAAATGTGGCACTTACCATTCTTAATAAGCTGAAATTCAATTTAGAATGAGAGTGAGGAGTACACACCATGTCTAAACTGAATAAATGCAAAATCTGTCTAATTTAATGGAAAGCAATATCATTAGATAGAAAACAAAGAAGTTTTGCTTCTAAGTAGGAAATTCTATGATGTAAAATTGAGAAGGAATTGTATTCCTGATTAGCTTCTGTACCTTTCATTTAAATCAAATATAAATCCCCTAAATACTCTGTTTAAAGAGGCTTTTTAGACCAAACATATCTGCTTTTCATCTTTTTTATCTTATTTGTACTGTGTTCCATTGTACCAGTTCAAATGGTAGCTCCTGTTTTTCATTCATTTCAGATTCATTTTATGTGTTATTTCCCCATTAAATTTTAAGCTCCTTCTCCAATTGATAAATAGTCAAAGGATATGTATGAACAAACATTTTTCAGATAAAGATATTGAAACCATTTCTAGTCATATGAAAATGTGCTCTAAATCACTATTGATCAGAGAAATGCAAATTAAGACAACTCTGAGTTACCACTACATACCTCTCAGATTGGTTAAAATGACAGGAAAAGATAATGACAAATGTTGGAGGGAATGTGGAAAACTAGAACACTGATACATAATTGGTGGAGTTGTTAACTGAACTGACTATTCTGAAGAGCAATTTGGAACTATGCCCAAAGGGCTAACAAAATGTATATATCCTTTGATCCAGCAATGTTTCTACTGGGCTTATAGTCAAAGAGATCTTAAAGGAGAAAAAGGGACCACATGTGCAAAAATGTTTTGGCAGCCCTTTTTATAGTGGTAAAAAAAACTGGAAACTTAGTGGATGTCCATCAGTTGGAAATTGGTTGAATAAGTTATGGTATATAAATGTTATGGAATATTATTATTCTGTTAGAAATGATTAGCAGGATGATTTCAGAAAGGCCTGGAGAGACATACATGCACTGTTAAGTAAAATGAGCAGAACCAGGAGATCATTGTGTACAGCAACAAAAAGATTATATGATGATCAATGATGATATATGTGAACAATAAGATGATTCAGGTCAGCTCCAATGATCTTGTGGTGAAGAGAGCCATCTACATCCAGAGAAAGGACTGTGGGAACTGAGTATGAATCACAACATAGCATTTCACTTTTTTGTGGTAGTTTGCTTGCATTTTATTTTCTTTCCAGTTTTTTTCCCATTTTGATCTGAATTTTCTTGTATAGCAAGATAATTGTATAAATATGTATTCATATATTAGATTTAACATATATTTTACCATGTTTAACATATATTGGATTACTTGCCATCTAGGTGAAGGAGCATGGGGAAGAAACACAAGGTTTTGCAAGGGTCAATGCAAAATTTGAAAAATTATCTATGCATAGGTTTTAAAAATAAACAAAAGCTTTATTAAAAAGAATTAAGTTCATTGTGGATATAGGTTGTCTTTTTTTTTTTTTTTTTTTAATTCTGAGTGCTTAGCACAATACCTGCCTTAATAAATACTTATTAAGAGAGTATATACAGAGAACATAGAGAGCAGGCCAGTTTGGAATAGAAAGACCATAAGAAGGAATGAAATGAAATAAGACACAAAAGGTAAGAAGGGTCCATACTGAGAAAGAGTTTAAATACCATGTAAAGGATTTCATTTTTCATTCCAAGAGTCACAGGGAGACACTGGAGTTTTTTAAGTAAAGGATTAACATGCTCATACTTGATCTTTAGATTCACTGGATTAAAGAGTTCAAAATGCCTTAAAAGTTATTTAACTCAATCACTCTCTTTTTGTAGATGAATAAATTAGGGATTGTAGAGATTAGGTCAAATATTGGTCAAATATTAGGTCAAATTTGGACTGGATGCAGAGTAGGAATTTAAATGCAGTTCATATTATCCCATTTCCACCATTTCTTTTTCTCAATAAAACACGTCAATGCAAGGTGTTACAAAAAGCTTAGTGTGGCTGTAAGCCTTTTGGAATATAATGTATTTTGTCTAGAATTCCCCTCCTCTAATATGTGGTTGAACCTTAATGTGTCTAACAATTTATTATATTCTTTGTTTCTATATGTTATTTAGTATATTCAATATAAATTAAAGCATACATTAAGCAAAAGTTTTTCACAGAAGGTGTGATTTTGTCTGGGACATGAAAAAAGCTAAAAAGTTGAGGTGACAAGGTAAAGTATTCCAGGCATATATTTGCCAGAGAAAGCATGGATTTGGGTGATGAAAATGTCTTGTACAAAAATACTAAGGAAGGCTAATATTATTGGATAATAAAATATGTGGAAGAAAGTAATTAATGAGTGAAAAGATAGAAAGAACCAGGTTATACAGAGTTTGTAAAGTCAGATGATTTTACAAATTGATCTTAGAAATAATAAATAGAGAATTGTTTAAGTTTATCTAACAGGAGAGTGGCAAGGTTTGACCTATACTTTAAGACAATTATTTTGATTATTAGAAAGCTAAAGTATTTTTTCCCTTATTTGACTTGTTAGACTTTTTTTTTCTTTTCCTAATCCATTTATTTTTGTTTTCAATATTATGAATCCGATGAACATTAAAAAATGAATATCTTTCTATACAGAGAACATAAAAAGAAAAGTACATGTAACAACATGAATCTTTATTCTGTAAAAAAATTTTTTTAAATACACTTAATTTTTAACATTATAATTTAAACATTATCATGCTTGACTGCATTTTCCTCCAGGCTTCCTTCTGTTCTCTTCTATGTATTTTTAAAATTATTGAACAAAAACTTTTCTTCCTTTTTTTATCGCTATTGTAAATTGACACATTGGTAGTATCTGAAAATGTAATTACCATTGCACATTTCTATTTCACATACTCTCTGACTCTCTTCCATTTTGGGATAGTCTGGAGGGGTATGTGAATTATCATCACTTCTGGAGTTGTATGTCTTCATTATCAATGTAGTGATCTCAAAATTATTCACAATATTTTATTTATAATATTAAAGCCATTTTACAAATCATTGCCCTAATTCTGTTCATCTCAATTTATGATAATTGATATGTCCTTCTAGTTTGTCATCTTCATTTCCATTTATCTAATCATTCATTATTTGAAGATTTTTTATTTTGTTTTTAATGCCATTACTTTCTACTTTTAAAAACTGCCTTTTTATGTTCTTTGACTATCAATCTCTTGGAGAATGATTTTTGTTCATATATATTTGAATTATTTTCTTATGCTTTTTGAATAGCATAACTTCATCAGACAAATGTGCTGCATAAAATTTCCCCCAATTAACTGAATATATTCTGTTTGATTTTTTTTTCCAATTTTGTTACATGAACAATTTTCATTTCTTACTCTATGATCTTATTTACTTTACCAATAGTTTTCCACTCTAATTCTATAATTTTTATGACATTTTTTATAACTGATTCTGACCTGGATGTATGTTGCAAAATTATGAGATGATTATGAAAATCAACTTTTGTCACACTGCTTTACAACTTCTCCTGCAGTTTTCTTAAAGCTAATCCTTACAGCTATAGTTGGATTCCTTGTATCTATTAAACACTATATCACTGATTTCAATCATTTATGGAACTTAGGCCTATTTCTACTTTTATGTGACATATACTTCTATTATATAGCATTTGCCTATACTTTCTACTGACCAATTTTTATACTTTTAACCAGAACTCAATAGCTTGTGGGGGGAGGAAATTCTTTGGCATGATTGTTTTGTATTATAGTTTGAAATCTGATACTATTAAAACCACTTTCTATAACTTTTTTAAAAATTATTTTTCTTGAATTTCTTGAATTTTTGCTGCTACAAACAAACACAATGCACATATATTGGGCTTACGCATATCTTTGACTATTAAGTGACTTTCATTGGAGCACCCAGGTAATAATTTTATGAGAGATTAAAAAATCAAGTTATCTGATTCCAGAGTCAGTGCATTTTCTACTGTAACAGACAACATCCCATAATCCATCTTGTAAAAGTTTTAACTATTGTTCAATAAAAAAATGTTGGTAGCCAAAATATCTTTGAAATAATATAGTATATATATGTGTACATATATATATATGTATGTATATATATATATATATATATGTATGTATGTATGTATATATGTATATATACATATATATGTGCAAATATATATATATATATATTTGCACATATGCACATACATTTACATATAGACATATGCACAATATACACATGTGCATGTGCACATGCTTTATATATATATGTATGATTTCAAATTTCTATACCATTGTATTATATATAATATATATTTTTATTATCCTTTTCCATTCATTTAAAGCTAATCATTAGGATATTTATGATTAATAATTATGCATGTGTAATCTGTATCATATTTCTTGCTGTCTTTGGGAAAGGGGACAAAGGGAGGAAAGGAGGGAGGAATTTTTGAAATTCAAAATCCTATAAAAATAAATGTGAAAAACAATCTTTAAATGTAATTGAAAAAAATAAAAATAATATTAATTGGATAGGGAATAATCAATTGAAGGGGAAACGATGGAAGAATTAGAGATGATGGTTGCATTTATGCTATTCTGTTTAATTTTTAATTTTGTTAATTCAACATGCAAAATTAATAAACATACATATTTACTAAATATTAAAAATATACTTTATATAATCATATTTATGATTAATAATTATGCGTGTGTAATCTGTATCATATTTCTTGCTGTCTTTGGGAAAGGGGACAAAGGGAGGAAAGGAGGGAGGAATATTTGAAATTCAAAATCCTATAAAAATAAATGTGAAAAACAATCTTTAAATGTAATTGAAAAAATAAAAATAATATTAATTAGATAGGGAATAGTCAATTGAAGGGGAAATGATGGAAGAATTAGAGATGTTGGTTGCATTTATGCTATTCTGTTTAATTTTTAATTTTGTTAATTCAACATGCAAAATTAATAAATATACATATTTACTAAATATTAAAAAAGATACTTTATAATTTCAGTTTGTGTGTGTGCTTGCATTAATTTCTGTTTTCTTGACAGAAAACTACTTAACTTTCACTCATGCCACTATCAGCTAATTAGGACCCATAAAATGCTTTCAAATAAAAAATAATGGTGAATAACTTCTATATAATATTTTTATATTTTCAAAGTAATTCATTAATATTACCTGATTTGTTCCTCACAAGAGACTTGTGAAATACATTCTATTATTATTCTCATTTAACAAATGAGAAAACAGGTTGACAGTGTTTTAGTTACTTGTCTAGAGTCCCACAACTAGCAAATGACTGAAGTGGAATTTGAAGTTAAATCTACTTGATTCCTAGTCAAAGACTAGGGAACTTAGACAGGGATCCCCTTTCCATGCTTTCACGTCTTTTACTCTCTCCAAACAAATTGCTGTTCCATTGGTAAAAAGGAGAATTTACAAACAATTACCGGGTAACATTTTACATAATTCCTTTCTCTCCACTGAATTCCTTGTGTATCTAATACTGCTGGTAAACAATTCTTTTTCACAGATGATCTTATATGTTGTTATGATCAAGTTTTGTTCAAACTCAAAAAAAGACTGATTTGTTAAAATACAACCATAATGGAAAATGTGTTAATTCCAGTAGGACTCTTATCATAGCCCTTGTCAGAAGGGCTAGATTTTACTTAATTTAATCCAAAGGGTAACCAGGAAGATTCTTTAGTCTGAAAAAAATCTTTTGTAAAGGCAATCTGTACCTAAAGCAATTCTACTAAATAGATTTTACAAAGTTTTTTACATTCATATAGAAAGAATTCTTACTCATCTTTTGAGCTGGTGCATGTAATTTAAAATGGTCACAAATCAATCCTTGTGACCTTGTGGAAAGTAGGATGAATGACTTCATCAAGCTTATTCATATTCTGCTTGCTTTATTGGTTGCAAGATATGAAGCCTTTTGCTTAGTGACTCTTTACTTTGGGAGGACCTTCCATGGATTACAAGGTACTTCAAGCAGCATACAGAAGTGTGCAAGTCTGATACCAGGTATAAATTATCCCTCTTCCCCTTTTTTTTGGTCTGAATCATTCTTAATTATAATACGGAGATCTTAAACATTATAAGATACCTCTCATTCTCTAAACCTGTTTCCATTGAATTTGGTTGGCACTTGTACTCTTGGCAATAAATCACAGGTTTGGGGAAGCAATGTAAATATGTATAAAGAGTTTTAATCCCTAGTTTCCTTCATGCTTCTGAATTTTTCTGCCATATAAACTCTTGAAGACCATCTTTTGACACTGATGGAAGAAGCACCCACAGCAATAGAATAATAGATAATTGACATTAAAGTCCTCTTTTTCAGATAATATTTTAACATAATCTACATCAAGGCTGAAACAATTTGATTTTTGTCTTTGTAACTTTCATGTTTAGCATAGCAGTAGGCACAGAAATTAGCCCATAATATGTATTTTTTAAATAATAGAGCTAAATGAATGTTACTTCTCTATTGCTACCAAGTTTCCGTTTAAGTTTTTATATCCCTCATTGTTGTGAGGCTAATTCATAAAATTCCTTACTGTTTGTAGAACTGCAATGGAGGGCTCTCAATAAGAAAATAAATCTATCATATGTAGATAGCCATAAGAATATCAATCATCCATTCTGAGTATAAACATATGACATTTGTTGTTGCTAATAATTCTTAGATCATGAAGTTATTTTCATATCCAGTTACATACTTTAGATTTTATGCTCAATTTAATTCATTCTGGCACTTTTTGTTCTAGGATTAGAATATATGTTCTTACAAATAGCATGCCTGAAAAATAGATTAGATGTATTTGAGTTATTTTGCAACATTGCTTAAGGCAATATAGCAGTTCAAGTAGGACTGATAATAATAACAAAAACTTACTTCTATAATGATTTCTAAATAGTTTCTGTAAAATATGACTGAATTATTACAATCCAAATTTCAAATGCCTTTTTTCTTAGAAATCCAGAAATAGTAATACACTTAAATATTCAAAACATCAGTTTTTCCTCTAAGAAGTTTTGAGTAGATCTAATACTAAATATGACTATAACACAATGGATCAAGGTATCTGAGTTTTAGATATTCTGTGAATCAAATACAATTTGCTTAAATAGCCATAAATGAGAAATATTTTCATTTTATTTCTCCTAAAAATATTTACTGGTTGGAAAAGCCTCGGATATTTGTCTTATTTAATTATAGGAAGCCAAAGACAAATTAAAATATTAACAACAAAGGAAAATAACCAACTCAAATCAATCTAATTTAATGTTTTGCATAAATCCAAAAAAAAGTTTAAATTTGAGATCATTTTAAGTGAAGTGAACTGTGCTAGGGACAGGGGAGTCAAAAAGATTAGATATTAGATGCTTTGTTTTATTTTGTTCTTCCCTTTCCTTGACCCTACTGTCTAGACTTATCAAAAGAAAGAAAGTATCAAATGATATATATTGTACAAGGAAAAGTCAATGAACCAATAAATATTTTGAAAGTGTCTACTATGTATAAATTACTATGCAGAAAAAAGGTTAAACTCTAAGGTAAAATATTCTTTACATTTGATAATTAAAATAATTCTCCCTAATGAAGGGTAAAACATTAGGCCTTAAATATGAAGGAGTGGGGATCCTTACATATTGTGGTCTAGAAGTGAATTATCTATCCATTCACAGAAAAATAGTAAATAATATTTGAGTTATGAAGCTTGACAAGGAATCAAAGTGATTCTTATTCATACAAGAATAAAATTCCAACTGAAAATCTCTGTAGGAAATTAACAGAGAACTTTGGTAGCTAGTAGAATCACAGCATCACACAATATATTTACAGCTTAAGTTTTTTAAATGTTACTTTTCCAATTCAATACTATTTTTCCAATTCAACACTGTTGAATTTTATTTTTTATGCTTCATCCATTTTAAAATATATATATTATTTATATTTTGTGTAAGATGTATATTAAAAATTAATCTGTCCCTTCTCACTACTTTGTTCTCTTATTCACTAAATTAAAATCAAATTAATAACAAAAACAAAACAGATTCCTATAAAACAGATGCTTACATCAGCAGGAAAATGATTCTTTCTTTTTGAATTTTAAGCTCATCACTTCTCTCAGAAGATGATGATTTCATTTCATATTCTTTCTTATGAATTCATACTTTATCATTAAATCAAAATCTAAAGTTTTCTTTTTGTTAGAGGCAATTGGAGCTAAGTGACTTGCCCAGAATCATACAGCTAGTCAGTTTTAAGTGTCTAAGGCCAAAATTTATTAGACTTTCAAAGTTGTTTTTTCTCATAATGGTGTTATTAAGATGAAAATTCTTCTATTTCTACTTCCTTTCTTTCTGGTTTTCTCACAAGTTGTCCATTTCCTCATTTCTTATGTAACAATAGTATCATATTACATTTATCAACTTTAATTCATTTAGCTATTTCCCAATAGAATGGGAATGGACATTTCTAATTTTCTTTTCTTGGTTACCTTAGAAAGAAATTATATCTATCTATCTATCTATATCTATATTTATATTTATAGATATAGATAAATAATCTATGTCAACTAAACATGTAGCTTTCACATAGAGATCATATTACTTTTGGATTTCTTAGGAATATAGGCTTAACAGTTGCATAAATGGGTCAAAGTATTTTCATTTTGATAGCTTTCTAGGAATAGTCCAAATTTATTTTAAAGTACCTTTGGATTTAATAGTGGAAAGAATCCTTAAAGATTCTCTATCCCATGCCTCATTTTACCCATAGTGAAACAGAGATTCAGAGAGATGAAAATAATCTAGAACCCACAGATAGGTAGTGGCATAGAAAAAAAAATTTTTTTTCTGGGTCATTGCCCAACATTAGATCAATTGTTCTATGTAATTTGTAGTTAGAAGACCTAGATTTGAATCCTGTTTTTATAATTTTGTTTATCTGGGCTTATGTTTCTTCACCAATCAAATGAGAAAATAAAACTAAATGTCCTCTATGGTCTTTCTCATTTGATATCTTTGATCTTTTTTATTTGAATCCAGTGATAAGATGAAAAAATTTAAAAGGCAACCCATATTTATAACCATTCTGTATTTGTATTTGGAAAAGTTGTGCTGTGTGCACATCAAGGAGTGAGACACTTGTGGACTTTTAGAGCATTTTTGCATTTCTGCTGAAGGAAATCAAATTCAAAGAATAGAAGTCAATTAGAAAAGAAAGTTTATGATGCAGAAATTCATTTTAAAAATGCTATTTCAGGGATGATTCCTTCTTCATACTGTGGAACTTGAACCAATTTTTAGGTTGCACAAATATGCCTATGAGTCTAATTCAACAAATGTATTCTTTCTTGGGGTGACATAGCAAAGAATTTCTTTAAATATTTTTTCTGTAAATGTTTTGATAATCACTATTGTTAACAAAATTAAAATGTACTTTTTTCATGAGAAGTACAATCATGAACCCCTTCATTTTCTCATAAGAGGTAGTTTCCCTTACTCAGATAAAATTGCCCAAGAATAACAATGGTAATTCATTTAGATCTCAATTTGGAATGATCTTTGTTATTTATCTTGTAATTTTATTCAGTGGACTTAGAATTTCTTTCATGTTATTTGGGGGAGAAAAAGACATCAATTTTTGAATAGAATAAAAAGACAGCACAGATGTACTCATTCCTGTCTATCTGAACAAGTTTTTAATATCTTTGAACAAGTGAGGGAATAAAATATAATGAGGAGGAGCATCCCAACAATGAGCTCAGAGTACTTATTTACTTTGAAATTATGTAAAGTTATGATATACGGGTTTATGAGATTCAGGTGCTGAAGTAGATATTATTCAATGACTGTCCTGAGCTGAAGTTTTTTATAAAACATAAATATGTATTTATGTATTCATATTTTTATAAGATGAGGAAAATTCATATTTTTATAATATGAAGCTGTTCAAAGAGGAATGACCTTGAAGTAAAAAAGAACTAAGTGCCTACTGTATTTTTAGTGGATATTTGTCTTTAAATTATAACTTTTCAATGTTCCAGATATTTATGTAAGACCGAATTACAGAGAAATTGTTGATCTTCATTAACAAAAGGAGTCTTTGCACAGGGATTGACTTATACCAGTGAAATAATATATTCAAACTAATTGGCCTTGTGATCTCAAACTGATATCTTAGTAAACTAGAATAAATAAATTATATGTATTTGTATGTATATATGTATATGTAAATATGTGTGTATATATAGAGATAATTTATTTTACATATATATGTAAATGTATGTTTTACATATATATTTTGTATAAATATAAAATTATATCATATAGTAATATATAAAGCACTCTGAGTCTCATTTTCTATCTTCTGCTTAGTTCAGAATGTTCCCTGAATAAAAACTGCCTGGGGCCAAGTCTGGCAGCTTCCACTTTCTCCACCACATTCACTTCCATCTGTTCCAGAACAGAGTGACTTCCACCTCCTGCTGCCAGTTCAATTTCCCAACTGGGACATGAAGAACACCTTCTTTAAAAGATTATGTGAGTGTGTGTGTGTGTGTGTGTGTGTGCACGCGTGTATGCATATATATGTATGTATTTGTTTACATGTTGTCTCTATCATTAGATTATAAATTCTTTGAGGGCAAAGGTTATTTCCCTAGCACTTAGAAATTGTATGGCACAGAGAAGTAATTTAAGAAATGTTTATTGATTGATATAGGATAATTAATAAAACAATAAAGAAGAAATTTAAGGAAACTGGAAATTTGTACTATCAATAAGATTATATTTGAAGCATCTAAAAGATATATCATTCCTTTTATAGATTATGGCTACAACATATGTATTTATCATTATTTGTAATCCATTGCACTGATTCTTCACTAATTGTATTATCTAGAAAATTATATGAAAGCATACATCTCATCTTTTCCTATAGTCAATTCCCTTAGCAATTAAGAATCAATATTTACTTTTACATCAATCATTACAGCACAAAGAATTTGTTAAATGCATATTATGTTTAGGGTTCTCTGCTAAGCAGAGTAGGATATGATTAAAAGAACAAAAAAGATATGGAAAAACAAGAGGTCAAGAATTTCAAGGGAATTAATGAAAAAAAAATCAAATGAAGGTGGCCTATTTGTACCAGATCTAAAATTATATTTTAAAGCAGTGGTTATCTAAACCATTTGGTATTGGCTAAGAAATAGACTAGTTGATCAGTGGAATAGGTTAGGTTCAAAGGACAAAATAATTAGTAACTCTAACAACCTAGTGTTTGACAAACCCAAAGACCCCAGCCTTTGGGATAAGCACTCAATGTTTGGCAAAAATTGGAAATTTTTGGCTGGGAAAATTGGAAATTAATATGGCAGAAACTAGGCATTGATCCACACTTAACACCATACATCATGGTCAGGTCAAAATGAGTTTGTGACCTAGGAATAAAGAATGAGATTATAAATAAATTAGAGGAACATAGGATAGTTTACCTCTCAGACCTCTGGAAGAGGAATAAATTCATGACCAAAGAAGAAATAGAGATCATTATTGATCACAAAATAGAAAGCTTTGATTATATCCAATTGAAAAGTTTTTGTACAAACAAAATCAATGCAGATAAGATTAGAAGGGAAATAATAAACTGGGAAAACATTTTTACAGTCAAAGATTCAGATGAAGGCCTAATTCCAAAATATATAGAGAATTGACTCTAATGTATAAGAAATCAAGCCAATCTCCAATTGATAAATGGTCAAAGGATATGAACAGACAATTCTCAGATAAAGAAATTGAAACTATTTCTAGTCATATGAAAAGATGCTCCAAATTATTAATAATTAAAGAAATGCAAATTAAGACAACTCTGAGATACCACTACACACCTGTCAGATTGGCTAGAATGACAGGGAAAGGCAATGCAGAATGTTGGAGGGGATGTGGGAAAACAGGAACACTGATACAGGAACACTGATACATTGTTGGTGGAACTGCAAATATATCCAGCCATTCTGGAAAGCAATTTGGAACTATGCTCAAAAAGTTATCAAACTATGCATACCCTTTGATCCAGCAGTGTTGCTACTGGGTTTGTATCCCAAAGAGATCTTAAATAAAGGAAAGGGACCTGTATGTGCAAGAATGTTTGTGGCAGCCCCCTTTGTGGTGGCCAGAAACTGGAAACTACATGGATGCCCATCAATTGGAGATTAGCTGATTAAATTGTGGTATATGAATATTATGGAATATTATTGTTCTATAAGAAATGACCAACAGGATAATTTCAGAAAGGTCTGGAGAGAGTTACATGAACTGATGCTGAGTAAAATGAGCAGGACCAGGAGATCATTATATACTTCAACAACAATACTGTTTGAAGATCAATTCTGATGGCTGTGGCCCTCTCCAACAATGAGATGAACCAAATCAGGTCCAATAGAACAGTAATGAACTGAACCAGCTACACCCAGTGAAAAAACTCTGGGAGATGACTATGAACCACTACATAGAATTTTCAATCCCTCTAAGTTTGTCTGCCTGCATTTTGAATTTCCTTCACAGGCTAAATGTACACTATTTCAAAGTACGATTCTTTTTGTTCAGCAAAACAACTGTTTGGTCATGTCTGCATATATTGTATTTAATTTATACTATAACATATTTAACATGTATTTGTCCACCTGCCATCTGGGAGGGCGGGAAAGAGGGGGAAAATTGGAACAAATGGTTTGGCAATTGTCAATGTTGTAAAATTACCCATCCAAATATCTGGTAAATAAAAACTATTAAAAAAAAGACCAAAAAATATTTCCTTGTGAAGCTTATATTTTGATGGGAGCAAAATCAAAATAAATGAAAAGTAGATCAAAGTTCATTATTTTTTTTTAACATATCTTCCTTTATCTGACTGAAAATTTCCAAGTTTAATGAGTAAAATAAAAATAATCTGAGTTGATGAACTCTCTACAATTCCTTGACTATGTTATTGTACTATTTTCTTAATTTTATTTTTAATGTATGGAATAAAACAGGTATTTCTATAACAAGAATAAAAAAGATTTTTACATGATTTTATGAGAATATATTGGATATGTTCAATATAATTGGATATGTTGGATTCCAAGAATATTGGATATTGGATATTATTCCATTAATATAGTGATTTTTCAAAATTATATCATTAGGAGTTCCCTGAGGGGTAGAGGAAAGATGACAGAGTAACATGAGGAAGCAGCTTGAGCTTTCCAAGTTTCCCTGGAAAACCACATGAAACCAAGCCTATAAACAGAATCTGATGGAATGGAATTCATCTGAATGAATCTGATGAGACTGAATAAACTTCAAGAAAGGTCAGTTTCACTGAGGTGAAAAGGGGGTAGAGCCTAGATAAACTCTAGGAAAGCTGATAAGTCTTTTTTTTTTTTTCTAATAAATTCCCTTTTATTTTTTTTATTAATTATTATACTTATAACTTTTTTTTTGACATTATCTATGCATAGGTAATTGTTTTTACAACATTATCCCTTGTACTCCCTTCTGTTCTGAATTTTCCCCTCCTTCCCTCCACCCCCTCTCCTAGATGGCAGGTATTCTCATACATATTAAATATCTTATAGTATATCCTAGGTACAATATATATGTGCAGAACAGAATTTTGTTGTTGTTGTTGTTGCAAAGGAAGAATTGTATTCAGAAGGTAAAAATAATCTGGGGAGAAAAACAAAAAAGGCTAACAGTTTACACTCATTTCCAAGTGTTCCTTCTCTGGGTGTAGCTGATTCTGTCCATCATTGATCAATTGGGATTGGATTAGCTCTTCTCTATGTTGAAGATATCCATTTCCATCAGAATACATCCTCAGATAGTATTGTTGTTGAAGTGTATAATGATCTCCTAGTTCTGCTCATTTCACTCAGCATCAGTTGATGCAAGCCTCTCCAAGCCTCTCTGTATTCATCCTGTTGGTCATTTCTTACAGAACAATAATATTACATAACATTCATATACCATAATTTACCCAACCATTCTCCAATTGATGGACATCCATTCATTTTCCAGTTTCTAGCCACTACAAAAAGGGTTGCCACAAAGATTTTGGTACATACAGGTCCCTTTCCCTTCTTTAGTATTTCCTTGGGATAAAAGCCCAGTAGTAGCATTGCTGGGTCAAAGGGTATGTACATTTTGATAACTTTTTGGGCATAATTCCAGATTGCTCTCCAGAATGGTTGGATTCTTTCACAACTCCACCAACAATGCATCAGTGTCCCAGTTTTCCCACATCCCCTCCAACATTCATCATTATTTGTTCCTGTTATCTTAGCCAATCTAACAGGTGTGTAATGATATCTCAGAGTTGTCTTAATTTGCATTTCTCTGATCAATAATGATTTGGAACACTCTTTCATATGAGTGGAATTAGTTTTAATATCATCATCTGAAAATTGTCTGTTCATATCCTTTGACCATTTATCAATTGGAGAATGGCTTGATATCTTATAAATTAAAGTCAATTCTCTGTATATTTTGGAGATGAGGCCTTTATCAGAGCCTTTAACTGTAAAAAAGTTTTCCCAATTTGTTATTTCCCTTCTAATTTTGTTTGAATTTTTTTGTTTGTGCATAAACTTTTTCATTTGGTGTAATCAAAATTTTCTATTTTGTGATCAATAATGATCTCTAGTTCTTCTTTGGGCACAAATTCCTTCCTCCTCCACAAGTCTGAGAGGTAAACTATCCTATGTTCCTCTTATATATTTATGGTCTCGTTCTTTATGCCTAAATCATGGAACCAATTTGATCTTATCTTATAAGGGGCCTTTAAATGGGTGCCACAGTGCATCGGGAGATTGAGGCCCGGAAGTAAATTCTGTGGATATTAGGACTGCCCTTGGGCGGGATCCTGGCCATATTGAGATAGCTTCGTAATGGGTGACTCTCTCGCTGATTGGCTGTGTATGTGACCTCACAAGCCCTATGTAAGCCCACTGCAGGCAGCAAGCGCCCTCTTTAACCTGGTGTTCTTCACCTAGGCTTCCTAGCCTGGGTGGCCAAGCCAAGATGGATAGCCAAAAGAGGTAAAGGTTTTGGTAGTGAACACATGGGTCTTCTGACCAGGTGTTCACTCGGGAACCAACAAGTCAGGGCATCAGTTAAGGCATTATGTGAGTAGGTATAATAAAGGTTTTTGAGATTACACGTGGTAGTTCTTGAGTGCGCTACTGTTATTAAGCTATAGATTCAATAGATTGTGGCCAGAGACCTTTGAAGGCCTCAGAGGAGGTGAGCCGGGTAGAGTTCACACTGCAGAGGACAGTGGTCAAAGGTACTCTGGTGGGTCTAGGACAGACTAGTAATTGTAACTGAAAGGAGAGCACGTTACATTATCTTAGGATGTGGTGTTAAGTGTGGGTGCATGCCTAGTTTCTGCCATACTAATTTCCAGTTTTCCCTGCAATTTTTGATAAATAATGAATTCTTATCCCAAAAGTTGGTATCTTTGGGTTTGTCACACACTAGATTGCTATTTTTATTCAATATCTTGCCTTGTGAACCTAACCTATTCCACTGATCAACTAGCCTATTTCTTAGCCAATACCAAATGGTTTTGGGTATTGTTGCTTTATAATATAGTTCTAGATCAGGTACAGCTAGACCACCATCATTTTTTTTTTTTCATTACTTCCCTTGAAATTCTAGACCTTTTGTTGTTCCATATGAATTCTGTTGTTATTTTTTCTAGGTTATTAAAATAGTTTCTTGGGAGTCTGATTGGTATAGCACTAAATAAATACATTAGTCTAAGGAGTATTGTCATCTTAGTTATATTCGTTCGGCCTATCCAAGAGCACTCAATGTCTTTCCAATTATTTAAATCTGACTTTATTTTTATGGCAAGTGTTTAGTAATTTTGCTCATATAATTCCTGCCTTTCCTTTGGTAGATATATTCCCAAATATGGAATTTCTCTTTGTATCTCTTGCTGTTGGATTGTGTTGTTAATGTATAAAAATGCTGAGGATTTATGTGGATTTATTTTGTATCCTGCAACTTTGCTAAAGTTCTGAATTATATCTGATAGCTTTTTAGCAGAGTCTTTGGGGTTCTCTAAGTATACCATCATGTCATTTACAAAGAGTTTGATTTCCTCATTTCCTACTCTAATTCCTTGAATCTCTTTCTTCTCTCTTATTGCCGAGGTTAGTGTTTCTAGTAATATATTGAATAGTAATGGTGATAGTGGCAACCTTGTTTCACTCCTGATCTTACTGGGAAAGGTTCCAGTTTATCGCCATTACATATGATGTTTACTGACGGTTTTAAATATATGCTCGTTATTATTTTAAGGAATAGTCCATTTATTCCTATACTCTCAAGCGTTTTTAGTAGGAATGGATGTTGGATTTTATCAAATGCTTTTTCTGCATCTATTGAGATGATCATATAGTTTTTATTAATTTGATTATTAATATGGTCAATTATACAAATAGTTTTCCTACTATTAAACCAGCTCTGCATTCCTGGTATAAATCCTACTTGATTATAGTGTATTATCCTGGGGATGATTTTCTGAAGTCTGTTTGCTAATATCTTATTTAAGATTTTAGCATCAATATTCATGAAGGAGATTGGTCTATAGTTTTCTTTCTCAGTTTTCAATCTAAGTGGTTTAGGTATCAGTACCCTAACAGGCTGTTTCTTGAAAATCTAACAACTACAAGCACAAGAGGTCCTGCCCTCAAATCCAAAACTCATAGATGCAGAGGAAGCTTGGAATAGCCCCATCTTTATTCCAGGAACTACTTTCTAGAAAAAAAGAGGAAAAAAAATACAAAAAAAGAAAGAAAATGAGCAAGAAACAGAAAAGAACCTTGACCATAGAAAGCTATTATGCTGACAAGACAGGCCAAAGAACAAATTAAGAGTAAAATGAATTTGTCTCAAGCCCATAAAAGATTTCAAAAGGTAAAGTGAGATAGGAGAAAAATGAGAAAAGAAATGAGAATTATGCATGGGAGAGTTAACAGTGTGGAAAAGGAAGGAGAAAATTTGTCTAAAGAAAACAATTCCTTAAATAATAGAATAAACCAAATGGAAAAAAAAGATACAAAAGCTAACTGAAGAAAATCCTATATTAAAAACTAAAATAGGGCAAATGGAAGTTAATGCCTTTGTGACACAGCAAAAATCAGTCAACAAACTAAAAAAAAAAATGAAAAAAAAATGGAAGAAAACATGAAATGCCTCACTGGAAAATCTGGAAAATAGATTTAGAAGAGACTATTTAAAAATTATTGGTTTGTTCTATAAGAAATGATAAGCAGGATGATTTCAGAAAGGCCTGGAGAGACTTATATGAACTGATGCTGAGTGAAATGAGCAGGACAAGAAGATCATTATATATTTCAACAACAGTACTATATGATAATAAATTCTGATGGACATGGCTCTCTCCAATAATGAGATGAACTAAATCAGTTCCAATAGAGCAGTAATGAACTGAACCAGCTACACCCAGCAAAAGAACTCTGGGAGATGACTATGAACTACTACATAGAATTCCCAATCCCTCTATTTTTGTCCCCCTGCATTTTTATTTTCCTTCTCAGGCTAATTGTACACTATTTCAAAGTTCGATTCTTTTTGTACAGCAAAATAACTGATTGGATATGTTTACATATATTGTATTTAATTTTACTTTAACGTATTTAACATATATTAGTTAACTTGCCACCTGGGGGAAGGGGTGGGGGGAAGGAGGGGAAAAGTTGGAACAAAAGGTTTTGCAATTGTCAATGCTGAAAAATTACCTATGCATATATCTTGTAAATAAAAAGTTACAATAAAAAATAAAAAATAATAATAAAAATTATTCGCTTACATGAAGGCCATGACCAAAAGAAAAGTGTCTGTATAGCATTTTACAAGTAGTTATTAAGGAAAATTGCCTTAATATTCTAGAACTAGAAGGGAAAGTACTCATTGAAAGAATCCTGATCACCTCTGGAAAGGTAGCACACAAAAAGAACCCTGAGTAACATAGTTGCAAAACTCCAAAACTATAATTTCAAGGAAAGAATTCTGCAAACTGACAGACAACAATAATGCAAAAATCAAAGAACAACAGTTAAGATTACCCAGGATCTGGCAGCTTCTAAAATAAAAGATCTGAGCATTTGGAACACTATGTTCTATAAGAGAAAGGACAGAGGATTGCAACCAAGAATTATCTACCAAGAACGACTCAGCATCTTTAAGAAGAGGAGATGTAGCTTCAATTAAATAACAGATTTTCAATCTTTTCTATTGAAAGAAAAAGAATTAAACAGAAATTTAATATATAAACACAAAACTTAAGAGAATCATGAAAAGGCTAAAATGGAAAATGTATTTTTAAAGATTAAATTGTTTACAGCACTAGAAGGGAAAACAATATATGTAATTGTAATATGTAATATGTAATATGTATATATTAGCTCTTCTCTGCTTATAAAACAGCAGTTCAGAGGAGAAATCAAAGGCACTTTAAAAATTTAAAGCCAGAGACTGGACCTTCCTCTACCCTGGGGGTGACTCAGCAGATCTCGGCACTTTGGGTGTGGCCAACTTAGGCTGTCCAGGCTTTCACCTGGGGGTAGTTAAGAGATTGAGAAGTGGGCGGACACAGCCCAAGGAAACACATAGTACCTTGCTTGGCTGGAGGCTGTGGAACTCAACCCCTGGAAGTCCCAGAGAAGAGGAACCTTTGAACTAGGGACCGCGGTTTCAGGGCAGACACTTCCATTGTGAGCGCAGGGGCTTTTCACGTCATCTGCTGCTGACATCCACGCCCCACCAGGACGCATAGGCTGGGCTTTGTGTTACCTTTACTGTTCAGTCTCAAACCTCAGAGAAGCCACTAGGACACATAGTGCTGCCCTCAAAGCACAGCAGTGCTAATCACCTGTGAGGCACTTCCAGGGAGTGGGTGGGGAACTCTCTCCCAGAGCTCTCTCTTAGCTAAGGCGCAGGAGCTGCTGCATCCATCCAGTCTGGGAGGAAGCTGGTAAAGAAATAAATAAATAATTTCCTACCCCAGGGACAGACCCCAAAAGATTTTTTAAGTATCAGTAAAAAGCAAAAAAACAAACCATTGACTTATTCTACACAGAGAAAGAATGGGTATCCAACCCCGAGGAAGTTAACAGCAGAGAGTCAGCAGATAACAACCTAAAGGGGAACGATACCTGTCTCCCATCACATAACTCTCTCCTAGAAGAGACTATTAAAAAATTAAGAGAATTTGAAAAAAAAATGGGGAAAGGAAAGAGAAGCTATGATAGAGAATAACATTCTGAAATTGGAGTTGGAAAAAATAAAGAATTCACAGGAGATTCAGGGAAAAAAATTTGTGAATTTGAAAAGGTTAAAAAATCACAGGAAAATAGGATTTCTGAATCAGAAAAGACAAAAAAGTCTCAAGAAAATAGGATTTCTGAATTGGAAAAAGAAAATAATTCTCTAAAAAAATTAGGGAAATGGAAAAAAATTCAAGAGAGCAAAATAACTCATTTAAAAACGAAATTGGACATTTACAAAAAGAACTAAAAACTGTGAATGAAGAAAATAACTCCATAAAATTCAAGATAGAACAAATAGAAATGAATGAGTCATTGAGAACCCAAGAATCAGTCAAACAAAAAAAAAATGAAAAGCTGGAGAATAACGTCAAATACTTACTGGGAAAATCTATAGACCTGGAAAATAGATCTAGGAGAGATAATCTACGGATCATTTGACTTCCCGAAAACTATGACCAAAAAAAGAGCCTAGATTCTATTTTTCAGGAAATTATCAAAGAGAACTGTCCAGAGATAATAGAAACAGAAGGGAAAGTAGATGTCAAAAGAATTCATTGAACTCCTTCTGAAATAAACCCTAATAAAAGGACACCACGGAATATTGTGGCTAAGTTGCAGAATTACCACACAAAGGAGAAAATCTTGCAAGCAGCTAGAAAAAAACAATTTAAATACCAAGGTGCCACAATAAGAGTGACACAAGATCTGGCTGCCTCCACATTAAAAGATAGAAGGGCCTGGAACCTGATATTCCGAAAGGCAAAAGATAAAGGATTGCAACCAAGAATAAACTACCCAGCTAAGTTTAGCATCTTTTTCCATGGAAGAAGATGGTCACTCAATGAAACAGAGGAATTCTATATGTTTGTAAGAAAAAAAGCAGACCTACACAAAAAAATTGATCTACATCCACAAGACTGAAGAGAAACAGAAAAAGGTACACAGAACCCTTGAGAACTGTATCTCTGTTGTGGGTGTAGAGAAATTACTCATGGATAATTTGATTTTACTGATATAAAAGAAAAAAAAGGAGGGGGTGTAGTAAAGGGAAGGGGGTAGTATCAGAAAAAGGGGAGGGAGTGATAAAAAGAGGGAAACTACATCCCAGGAAGAGGCATAGAAAATACACCATATCTGAGGGAATTTAGAGAGGGGGAGAAACATTGTGTGAATCTTACTCTCATCAGAAGAGGCTCAAAGAGTAAATAATTGACATATCTGTTTTTAAAAGAATTCTCTCTCACCTCATTAAAAGGGGGGAGAGGAAAAGGGAAAAGGAAAAGGAGAATAAGGGAAGAGACTTGGAGGGAGGGGGGAGGGATACTAAAAAAAAAAAAGGGAGGGCTGCGCGTCACAAGAGGGGTCTATAAATTAAATATCAGGGAAAGGGTTCAGGGAGATCAAGGGAAAAAGCATAATCTGGGGATAATATGATGGCAGGAAATGCAGAATTAGTAATTTTAACTGTAAATGTGAATGGGATGAACGCTCCCATCAAAAGGAGATGGATAGCAGACTGGATCAAAAATTAGAACCCTACAATATGGTGTTTACAGGAAACACACTTACAGCAGGGAGATATATAAAGAATAAAGGTAAAAGGTTGGAGCAGAATCTATTATGCTTCAGCTAAAGCCAATAAAGCAGGGGTATCTATCTTTATCTCAGATCAAGCAAAAGCAGAAATTGATCTAATTAAAAGAGATAAGGAAAGAAACTACATCCTGCTAAAAGGTAGCATAGACAATGAAGCCATATCAATACTAAACATATATGCACCAAGTGGTATAGCATCTAACTTTTTAAAGGAGAAATTAAGAGAATTGCAAGAAGAAATAGACAGTAAAACTATAATACTGGGAGATCTCAACCTTACACTCTCAGATTTAGACAAATCAAACCACAAAACAAATAAGAAAAAAATTTAAAAAGTAAATAGAACATTAGAAAAACTAGGTATGATAGACCTTTGCAGAAAACGGAATGGCAATAGAAAGGAATATACTTTCTTCTCAGCAGTTCATGGATCCTATACAAAAATAGACCATATATTAGGACATAAAGATCTCAAAATTAAATGTAGGAAGGCAGAAATAATAAATGCCTTCTTCTCAGACCACAATGCAATAAAAGCTACATTCAGTAAAAAGTTAGGGATAAATAGACCAAAAAGTAATTGGAAAATGAATAATCTCATCTTAAAGAATGACTGGGTGAAAGAGCAAATTATAGAAACAATTAACAATTTCACCCAAGATAATGACAATGATGAGACATCATACCAAAATCTTTGGAATGCAGCTAAAGCAGTAATAAGGGGAAATTTTATATCTTTAGAGGCTTATTTGAAGAAAATAGAGAAAGAGAAGATTATAGAATTGGGCCTGCAACTTAAAAAGCTAGAAAAAGACCAAATTAAAACCCCCAACCAAAAATTAAACTGGAAATACAAAAATTAAAAGGAGAAATCAATAATATTGAAAGTAAAAAAAAACTATTGAATTAATAAATAAAACCAAGAGTTGGTTTTATGAAAAAGCTAAGAAAATAAATAAACCTTTGGTAAATCTGATCAGAAAAAAGAAAGAGGAAAATCAAATTGTTAGTCTTACAAATGAAAAGGGGATCTTTCCACCAATGAAGAGGAAATTAGAGAAATAATATGGAGTTACTTTGCCCAACTTTATGCCAATAAATTTGATAACTTAAGTGAAATGGATGACTTCCTCCAAAAATATAGGCTTCCTAGATTAATAGAGGAGGAGATAAATTATTTAAATAGTCCCATTTCAGAAAAAGAAATAGAACAAGCTATTAATCAACTCCCCAGGAAAAAATCCCCAGGACCAGATGGATTTACATGTGAATTCTACCAAACATTTAAAGAACAATTAGCCCCAATGCTATATAAACTATTTGAAAAAATAGGGGATGAAGGAGTCCTACCAAACTCCTTTTATGACACAGACATGGTACTGATACCTAAACCAGGTCTCTTGAAAACTGAAAAAGAAAATTATAGACGAATTTCCATAGTGAATATTGATGATAAAATCTTAAATAACATATTAGCAAAAATACTTCAGAATATCATCCCCAGGATAATACACTATGATCAAGTAGGATTTATACCAGGAATGCAGGGCTGGTTTAATATTAGGAAAACTATTAGTATAATTGACCATATTAATAATCAAATTAATAAAAACCATATGATCATCTCAATAGAAGCAGAAAAAGCATTTGACAAAATCCAACATCCATATCTACTAAAAACTCTTGAGAGTATAGAAATAAATAGACTATTCCTTAGAATAATCAGGAGCATATATTTAAGACCATCAGTAAGCATAATATGCAATATAGATAAACTGGAACCTTTCCAAGTAAGATCAGGAGTGAAACAAAGTTGCCCACTATCACCATTACTATTCAATATAGTACTAGAAACACTAGCCTCGGCAATAAGAGCCGAGAAAGAGATTCAAGGAATTAGAGTAGGAAATGAGGAAATCAAACTATCACTCTTTGCAGATGACATGATTGTATACTGAGAGAACCCCAAAGACTCTGCTAAAAAGCTATTAGAAATAATTCAGAATTTTAGCAAAGTGGTAGGATTCAAAATAAATCCACAAAAATCCTCAGCATTTTTATATATCACCAACAAAATGCAACAGCAAGAGATACAAAGAGAAATTCCATTCCCAACAAATATTGAGAGTATAATGTATTTGGGAATCCATCTACAAAAGAAAAGTCAGGAATTATATGAACAAAATTACAAAACACTTGCCACAAAAATAAAATCAGATTTGAATAATTGGAAAGACAATCAGTGCTTTTGGATAGGCCGAGCGAATATAATAAAGACAAAAATACTCCCCAAATTAATCAGACTTCCAAGAAACTATTTTAATGACCTAGAAAAAATAACAACAAAATTCATATGGAAGAATAAAAGGTCGAGAATTGCAAGGGAACTAATGAAACAAAACTCAGAGGAAGGTGGTCTAAGTGTACCTGATCTAAAGCTATATTATATAGCAGCAGTCGCCAAAACCATTTGGTATTGGCTAAGAAATAGACCAGTAGATCTGTGGAACAGATTAGATACAAAGGACAAAAAAGGGTACATCTATAGCAATCTAATCTTTGACAAACCCAAAGATACCAACATTAGGGACAAAAAATTCATTATTTGGAAAAAACCGTTGGGAAAACTGGAAATTAGTATGGCAGAAATTAGATATGGGTCCACACTTAACACCATATACCAAGATAAGATCAAAATAGGTCCATGACTTAGGCATAAAGAATGAGATAATAAATAGATTAGAGGAACAGAGGATAGTCTACCTCTGAGACCTGTGGAGGAGGAAGGAATTTATGACCAGAGGATAACTAGAGATCATTATCGATCACAAAATAGAAGATTTTGATTACATCAAACTAAAAAGTTTCTGTACAAACAATACTAATGCAAACAAGATTAGAAGGGAAGTAACAAATTAGGAAAATATTTTTAAAGTAAAATGGTTCTGACAAAGGTCTCATTTCCAAAATGTATAGAGAACTGACCCTAATTTATAAGAAATCAAACCATTCTCCAATTGATAAATGGTCAAAGGACATGAACAGACAATTCTCAGCCGATGAAATTGAAACTATATCCACTCATATGAAAGAGTTTTCCAAATCACTACTGATTAGAGAAATGCAAATTAAGACAACTCTGAGATACCACTACACACCTGTCAGATTGGCTAAGATGACAGGAACAAATAATGATGAATGTTGGAGGGGATGTGGGAAAACTGGGACACTGATACATTGTTGGTGGAGTTGTGAAAGTATCCAGCCATTCTGGAGAGCAATTTGGAACTATGCCCAAAAAGTTGTCAAACTATGTATACCCTTTGACCCTTCCGTTACTACTGGGCTTTTATCCCAATGAAATACTGAAGAAGGGAAAGGGACCTGTATGTGCCAAAATGTTTGTGGCAGCTCTTTTTGTTGTAGCTAGAAATTGGAAGTTGAATGGATGTCCATCAGTTGGAGAATGGTTGGGTAAATTGTGGTATATGAAGGTTATGGAATATTATTGTTCTGTAAGAAATGACCAGCAGGAGGAATACAGAGATGCTTGGGGAGACTTACATCAACTGTTGTTGAGTGAAATGAGCAGAACCAGAATATCACTATACACTTCAACAACAATACTGTATGAGGATGTATTCTGATGGAAGTGGAAATCTTCAACATAAAGAAGATCCAACTCACTTCCAGTTGATCAATGATGGACAGAAATAACTACACCCAGAGATGGAACACTGGGAAGTGAATGTAAATTGTTAGCACTTCTGTCTATCTACCCAGGTTACTTATACCTTTGGAATCTAATACTTAATGTGCAACAAGAAAATGGTATTTACACACATATATTGTATCTAGGTTTAATTGTAACAGATGTAAAATGTATGGGATTGCCTGTCATCGGGCGGAGGGAATGGAGGGATAGGGGGGGGGGATAATTTGAAAAATGAATGCAAGGATAATATTACAAAAAAATTACTCATGCATATATAATGTGAAAAAAATTCTAAAAAAAGAAATAGGAGGACATTGTAGAAAGAGAGAACAAAAATATATACAGGGGAGAAAATAGGATCGAGGGAAATGTAGACATGAATTCATAACTGTTAGTATGACTGGAATGAGCTGTCATAAAAGAAAAGCAAATAGCAGAATGGATTAAAAAACAGAATCCTATAATATGTTGTTTACCAGAAACTTATTTGACAGAAAGACGCATAAAAAGTAAAGGTAAAAGAATATAATTGATTATGCTTCAGCTGAAGTAAAAAAAAAATAATAATGATAATAAAATAAAATGAAAAGCAGGGGTACCAAGTCTGATCACAGAATAAGCAAAAGCAAAAAAAAAAAAAAAAAAAAAAAAAAAAAAACCGAGCATAATTTAAAAAGATAAGAAGGAAAGCACATTTTGATAAAGGGTTCAGTAATAATGAAGTAGTACCATTGTTAAATGTGTATTATGCACCAAGTGGTAGATCAGGTAAATCCCCAGAGAAGATTTTAAGCCAATTGCAAGAAGAAATCAACAACAAAACTATTTTAGTGGGAGACCTCAACCTGCCCCTCTCAGAATTAGACAAATCTCACCACAAAATAAGCAAGAAAGAAACTAAGGAGATAAATAAGATCCTATAAAACTTGGATATGATAGACCTCTAGAGAAAATTAAATAGGACAGAAAATTTTCAGCATTTTTTGGTACCTACACAAAAATTCACCATGTAATAGGGCATAAAAACCCTACAATCAAACATAAATTGCAGAAATTACAAATGCTTTCTTTCCATTCACAGTGTAACAAAAATTATATTCAATGAAAGATCAGGGGAACATAGAATAAAAATCATTTGGAAATTAATATAATTCTTAAGAATGAGTAAAACAAACAAAAAAGCAAATAAACAATACTTAATTTCATTCAAGAAAATGATAATAATGAGACAATATATCAAAACATATGGGATGTAGACAAAGCATTTATTAGAGAAAATTTTATATTTCCAAATGGATACATAAATAAAATAGAGAAAGAGGAGGTCAATGAATTACTTGTGGAACTAGTTAAAATCCCCCCTCAATTAAATACCAAATATCAAAAAATCTGAAACCCAAAGGAAAGATTAATAAAATAGAAAAAAATAAAACTATTGAATTAATAAGCAAAACAGACTTGGAGGGAGGGGGGAGGGATACTAAAAAAAAAAAAAAAAGAGGGAGGGTTGCGCGTCATAAGGGGGGTCTGTAAATTAAATATCGGGGAGGGGGATCAGGGGGATCAAGGGAAAAAAGCATAATCTGGGGATAATATGATGGCAGGAAATACAGAATTAGTAATTTTAACTGTAAATGTGAAGGGGATGAACGATCCCATCAAATGGAGACGGATAGCAGATTGGATCAAAAAGCAGAACCCTACAATATGTTGTCTACAGGAAACACACTTAAAGCAGGGAAATACATACAGAGTAAAGATAAAACGTTGGAACAGAGCCTATTATACTTCAGGTAAAGCCAAAAAAGCAGGGGTAGCTATCCTTATCTCAGATCAAGCAAAAGCAGAAGTAGATCTCCTTAAAAAAGATAAGGAAGGAAACTATATCCTGCTGAAAGGTAGCATAAATAATGAAGCCATATCAATACTAAATATATATGCACCAAGTTGTATAGCATCTAACTTTCTAAAGGAAAAGTTAAGAGAATTGCAAGAAGAAATAGACAGTAAAACTTTAATAGTGGGAAATCTCAACCTTGCACGCTCAGATTTAGACAAATCAAACCACAAAACAAACAAGAAAGAAATTTAAAAAGTAAATAGAACATTAGAAAAACTAGGTATGATAGACCTTTGGAGAAAACTGAATGGCAATAGAAAGGAATATACTTTCTTCTCAGCAGTTCATGGATCCTATACAAAAATAGACCATATATTAGGACATAAAGATCTCAAAATTAAATGTAGGAAGGCAGAAATAATAAATGCCTTCTTCTCAGATCACAATGCAATAAAAGCTACATTCAGTAAAAAGTTAGGGGTAAATAGACCAAAAAGTAATTGGAAAATGAATAATCTCATCTTAAAGAATGACTGGGTGAAAGAGCAAATTATAGAAACAATTAACAATTTCACCCAAGATAATGACAATGATGAGACATCATACCAAAATCTTTGGGATGCAGCTAAAGCGGTAATAAGGGGAAATTTTATATCTTTAGAGGCTTATTTGAAGAAAATAGAGAAAGAGAAGATTAACGAATTGGGCTTACAACTTAAAAGGCTAGAAAAAGACCAAATTATAAACCCCCAACCAAAAATTAAACTTGAAATACAAAAATTAAAAGGAGAAATCAATAATATTGAAAGTAAAAAAAATATTGAATTAAAAAATAAAACCAAGAGTTGGTTTTATGAAAAAGCCAATAAAATAGATAAACCTTTGGTAAATTTGATCCAAAAAAAAGAAAGAGGAAAATCAAATTGATAGTCTTACAAATGAAAAGGGGGATCTTTCCACCAATGAAGAGGAAATTAGAGAAATAATAAGGAGTTACTTTGCCCAACTTTATGCCAATAAATTTGATAACTTAAGTGAAATGGATGACTTCCTCCAAAAATATAGGCTCCCTAGATTAACAGAGGAGGAGATAAATTGCTTAAATAGTCCCAGAATTAATAAGCAAAACTAAAAGTTGGTTTTATGAAAAAACTTATCTTTGGTTAATTTGATCAGAAAAAGGAAAGAAAAAAAAAAAAAACAAATCATCAGCATCAAAAATGAAAGGGGGGAATTCATCACCAATGAAAAAGAAATTTAAACAATAATTAGGAGCTATTTTACATAACTCTATGGCCATAATTCTGACAATGTATGAATTTTTACAAAAATACAAATTGCCCAGGTTAACACAAGAAGAAAGAAAATGCTAAAATAGTCCCATTTTAGAAATAGGAATTTTAAAAGTCATTAATGAACTTCATAAGAAAAAATCTCTAGGGCAAGATGGATTCACAAGTGAATTCTACCAAACATTTAAACAAAAATTAATTCCAGTATGTAAATTATTTGCAAAAAGTGGTAATGAAGGAATACTGGCAAATTCCTTCTGTGTCATAAATATTGCACTGACATCTAAATCAGAAAGCCCAAATCAGAGAAAAAAAATTACAGATCAATGTTCCTAATTAATATTGATGCAAAAATCATAAATAAAATATTAGCAAAGATATTATAGCAATTTATCAGCAGTACAATACACTATGACTAAATAGCATTTATACCAAAAATGTAGAGCTGGTTTGATATCAGAAAAACTATTGCCATAATCGGCCATATTGATAACAAAACCAAAGCAAGAATATGATATGATAATCTCAGTAGAAGCTAAAAAAGCTTTTGACAAAATGTAGCAACTATTCTAATTAAAAATATAAGAGCATAGGAATAAAGGGAGCTTGCTTTAAAATAATAAGTAGTATCTATCTAAAACCTAAAAACACATTCTTTCTAATGGGAAGAAACTGGATGCATACCCAGTAAGATCAAGGGTGAAACAAGAATGCCCATTATCATCACTAATTATTCAACATTGTACTAGAAATGTTGGCATTAGCAAAAAGAAAAGGTAGTGAGGAAATGAAACCATCACCCTTTGCAGATATGATGATATACTTAGAGCATCCTAAAAAATCATCCAAAAACTTATTGCTTCCAATCCACAAATTTGCAGAATATAAATTCCACACAGATCATTAGCATTTTTATGTATTACAAAGCCCATCAGCAAGAGAAAAAAGAGAAATTCTATTTAAAATCACCATAGATCAAATAAAATACTTGGGAGTCTATCTACCAAGACAAACCCAAGAACTATATGAACACAATTACAAAACACGTTACACATAAAGTCAGATGAAACAATTGAAAAATTTAAATTGTTCATGGGTAGGACAAGGTAATATAATAAAAATGACAATTTTGGCCATTAATCCACTTGTTAAATGCCATACCATTAATCTCAATAATTATTGTAGAGAACTAGAAAAAAATAACATAATTCATTTGGAAAAACTAAAGATCCAGGACATAAAGGAAATAAATGAAAAAAAAAAATACAAAAGATGGTGACTTAGCAGCACCAAACCTAAAACTGTCATTGAAGCCATTTGATATTGGCTAAGAAATAGAGTGGTAGTTTAGTGGAATAGATTAGATATACATGACACAATAATTAAGGCCTATAGCAATCTAGTATTTGATAAATTCTCAAACTCCAGCTTCGGGAATAAGAACTTAGTATTTGACAAAAATTGCTGGGAATACTAGAAAATAATATGTCAGAAACTTGGCATCTCACACCCTATACCAAAATAAGATGAAAATGTATATATGATTTTGGGTTAAAGGATGGTAGCATAAACAAAATAGGAGAACAAGGGATAATTTATGTATCAGATCTTTGGAAAAGGGAGGAATTTATGACTAAGAAGAACTAGAGAACATTATAAAAGGCAAAATAGACAACTTTTTTACATAAAGTTTAAAAGGTTTTGCACAAACAAAATCAACAAAAGCAATATTTAAAAGGGAAGTACAAAAATGGGGAAAGAATTCTTACAGACAATATTTCTAATAAACATCTCATTTCTAAAATATATAGGGAACTGTGTCAAATTTATGAGAATACAAGTCATACCCCAATTGATAAATGGTCAAAGGATATGAACAGATAATTTTCAGGTGATGAAATTAAAACCAGTTGTAGTTGTATGAAAAAAAGTGTTCTAAATCACTATTGATTAGAAATGCAAATTAAAACAACTCTGAGGTACCAGCTCACACCTCTCATATTAGCCTAGATGAAAGGAAAAGATAATGATAAATGTTGGAGGGAATGTGGGAAAACTGGGACACTAATGCATTGTTGGTAGAATTGAAAAAAACATCTAACCATCTGGAGATACTATCTGGATCTGTATCCCAAGGAAATCATAAAGGAGGGAAAAGAACTCTCATGTGTAAAAATGTCTGTAGCACCTCTTTTTTTGTGGTAATAAAGAACTAGAAAAGGAGTGGATGTCCCTCAATTGGGGAATTGCTCAAAAGGCTATGGTAAATGAAGGTAATAAAATATTATTGCTCTAGAAAGAATCATGAACAAGCTGATTATAGCAAGGCCTGGAAAGATTTACATGAATTGATGCTGAGCAAAATAATAAGAACCAGGAATACATTGTACATGATAGCAGCAAGTGTGTGTGATGATCAATGATGAAAGCCTTGGTTCTTCTCAGCCATTCAGTGATCTAAAGCGATCTCAAAAGACTTTGGACAGAAAATACCATATGCATCCAAAAAAAGATCTAAGGAGACTGAATGTAAATCAACAAATGTTAACTTATTTTTCTGTTTTTTGTTTTGTTTTGTTTTGTTTTGTTTTGTTTTGTTTTCTCTCCCATGGTTTTTTTTTTCCTTGCTCTGATTTTTTATCTCCCAACATGATTCATAAAGCAATGTGTATTAAAAATAAACTTACAATAATACAAAGAAATAATAATAATAATACATATCTTTAAGAGTAAATGTATATGTTGCCAGAACCTGGAATCTGACATATGTAAAATCCACTTTTCATGAAAAAAGAAATAAGCAAGTTTGCATTTGATATCATTGTAATGGTTTGTAATGAAAGAGTCTTGGGGCCACTATGTAACATGTTTGGATATTCTGTCCCTAGATAATGTAGGCTTCACTAAGTAAGAAATGCCTAGGACACTGACTCTTTGATTATGGAGGCTTTCAAAAAGCCTATCTGAGTCACTTCCTCTTTGTTTCATTGTTCATGGGGGAGTTTACTTTCAATGAATGGATAATAGTTCAAAGGGTCCAAATGTACACAGATATCTCAGCATTATAGAACTGATGTCCCAAAGAGAAAGAGTGACTTTCAGGAATTACAATCAGGAACCCAGTTCTCAAGCAGCTGGACAAAGATCTATTGCTTGTTATGACAATGTAGACTTGAAATTTTTAGAAACTTCAAAGAATTTCACACCTAATAACTGAGAATCCCCTGGTTGAGTTGAGTTATCTCAATCTCAGTGGAAGAATTTATTTGTTCTATATTGTCAGGTATAAATTTTTATATACATAATACTTTCTTTACTTCCTGTATTCCTGAAGTTGATTGAGTTCATCAAGGAACAGACTTCTGATGGGAATGAAATTAAGCTTTTTTTATCTATATAACTCTGGGCACACCTTATCTTTTAAGGAGAAATTTCTTGAAATCCTTATCCAAGTAGTATTCATTCTGTACTTTCTCTACAATGATCTAGAAAACTCCTCTCAGACTTCGAATCTTCTTTTTAATGATTCTTTTTATGTAGAATTCCTTAATTAGAATATAAGCTTCATGAAGACATGTTATCCCTTTGTTGTTGTTGTTGTTTATATATATATATATATATATATATATATATATATATATAAATAATAACTTAAGAAACACTAGTTGAATGACTAACTGAAATTTATAATTGACACACAATTCTATTCAACAAAAACACCTTTTTAAAAAGAGCACCAATATGTTTTTCTCATTATTTCTCTAGGATTAGATTGTCTTTTACAACTTAGCTATAACAGTAATATGTTTCACATACCTGCATCTGTATAATAGATATCTTATTTCTTGTATTTTCTGTGGGTGAAAAAGGAGTGATCACAGGGAAAGAAGTTGGAACTGAAAAAATATATAATTAAAAAAATAAATACAAATAAATTATTTGATATTAAAGACACATTAAAACTATAAAAGCAATTTAATTTAATTTTGCCACCAATTAGGAAATAGAAATAGAAAAGGAAAGTGGGGGAAAAAAGGATAAAATCAGAGCTACAGAAGCAAATGATCAAAAATAAAAAATGCTAATTGAGAAAAAGACAGAAACAGAAGAGTATTCATATACATTCATGAAAATAGCTCCCACTCCCCCAGAAAGTCGGAATCCAACAAATTTAAATATATCATTTTATGGTTGATATTATGCAATTTTTTTTTTTTTAAGTTCAAGAAAGCAAGAGGCATAGCCAGGATGACAAAGTAAAAGTAAGCTCATTACTGAGCTCTTCCCCAGATCTCTCCAAAATCCTTTAAATAGTGACTCTTAACTAATTTTAAGGAATTAGAACACATAAAAAATGGAGTATAATTTTTTTTTCAGTCAAAGACAAAGTAGAAGGTCAACAGCAAAGGTCTTGCATTAAGGTGGGAATGGAGCACAATTCCAGAGCACGCTACTGCAGCACAGCTTTGGTCCCAGCAAAGCAGGAGTGAGCCTTGGGGCCTCTGTATGAGTGCCAGAACTGACAGTTTCCAGATCTCTCAGCCCATAAACACCAAAGATAACTTGGAAGGTCAGAAGGAAAAGTTTGTCTCACTAGGGCAAAAGGGCCTTGGGAACGCAGCCATCTAACAACTGGCTTTGAGAGTCACTGAATCAGCATCTGTTGCAACCACAATAGTGACAATGGCAAATGAAAGTTAATGACTTTATGAAAAATCAAGACACAATAAAACAAAAACAAAACAATGAAAAAAATAGAAAGCAATTTGAAATATTGGGAAAAAAAACCTGCTCTGGAAAATAGATCCAGGAGAGATAATTTAAAAATTAATGGTCTACCTGAAAACCACGATAAAAAATAGCCTTAGACATCATCTTTCAAGAAATTATAAAGGAAAACTTCCCTAATGTTCTAGAACTAGAAGGTAAAATAGGAATTAAAAAAAAATTGCCAGTCATAATCCAGAAAGCAATGGAGCTAAAGATACTACCAAGAATCACCTACCCAGCAAAACTGAGTATAATGGTTCAGAGGAGAATGTGATCATTCAATGAAGTGAAGGACTTTCAAGCATTCATGATGAAAAGACCAGATCTGAATAGAAAATTTGACTTTCAAATACAAGACTCAGGAGAAACATGAGGAGGTAATAAGAAAAGGGAAATAATGAGGGACTTAAGGTTTATCTGTTTATATTCCTACATGAGAGGATGATATTTGTAACTCATAAGAACTTTTCATTTTTAGAATAATTAGTATGAGTATATAGAGGCAGAAAGCACATCTGTGACATATATGAAGGGATAATATCTTTAACAATAAAATAAAGGAATGAGAAAGAAATGTATTGAAGAAAAGGAAAAGGAGAAGTAGAATGGCATATATTACTTGTCACAAAGAAGCAAAAAAAAAAAAAAAAGCTTTTAAATTGGAGAGGAAAAGGGGAAGGGGCTTGCTGCCAGGGCAAAGTAGCCACACTGTGGTAAAGTTCTCCCTGCAGAAATGGCTGAGATCACAACCCACCCCCCTCAGGTCTGCTCAGTGTGAGCTGCCTGCCTTATTCTCACTGTCTGCTGTACTGCTGCTGCCTGCCTTCGTCTGTACGTAATCTAATCGTCCACACCTGCTAGCGAAAACAGACCTTTTCTGGTGAATTTTGAGTATATCTTCTGTTGGTCTTCTGTTGTTGGGTTTTTTTTTTTTTTTTTTTTTTTTTTTTTTTTTCCAGGCAAGCACTAATTCCGAGGCCTTGTCATGAAATAAAGTATTCTGAGAAAAAGACAGAACTTAAATAGCTGTGTATGTCCTCTCCACCATTTTAGCCAGAATCCCCGAATAGCATATTTTTCAATTGAAATTAATATTAGAATATTAGAAATAATAAAAAATTAGAAATAGCTCATGTTACAAGCTCTTTTAAGACCCCTACATCCTTGAAAAATCTTGGACATGCACACTGTCCCAAGATCAGCCAGAAAAGCACTGCTATATTATTTTATTGACCTCCTTTAGGATACAAAAACTTATTTGTTCCAAAGGGTATTTATTCACTCAACATATGAAAGATCAGTTCCAAGTTGTGGCCATTTATTTCTCAGTGATTTTGTTGATGGGGCTCACATCATGTTCTCAATACTCAGCAATCTGGGGTCTGGGATGATGAGTGGCAAATTGAGTTGCTAATTCAGAGACTTCTGTGGATATATTCCCTTGTTCAAAAGGCTAGAGAATGCCCCCTGTTCCTATGCATTTCTGTGATAAACTTCACTTTTCATAATTTCTGTTATAATCATTTTTGTAGGTATTGATTAGAAACTGGTCAGAGATGGGCTTATTCATCAGGTAAAATAGTTATTGCTGATACTCCAATATGTTGATCAATAATAGATTTATTTTATATTCATTCTATAACAATGAGAAGTAATAGCTAACATTTAAGATATGAAAATAACTTTTACTTATGCAATTTCATTTGATCCTCACAAAAAGCCCTGGAGTTTGGTGCTATTAGTAGTCCCATTTTATCAATGAGGAAACAGAGTGAGAAAGGCAATTTTATTTACCCAGGACTACATATTAAAGTGTTATCTTAGACACTCTTCAGGTCTTACTAACTCCAAATCTACCATTTTATTTACTGTCACATAGTTGACTATAAGTATTTATCAAGAATCTGCCATGTCCCAGACACAGGGTTTCACAATAAAACTATAAAGAAAAATGTAAAAAAAAAAATTGGATCCAGAAGAAGCTGGGGAATTCCTCTTGTATTCTAAAGGAAAAGACACCAAGAAATCATTATCACAATAACTATCTTCTCAATTAATTTCAAAAACACTGACACTGGCTAACTAAAAGGATGCCACCATAATATATAGAAAAGAAAAACAAAGCAGAACTCTATTTTTTTTTCATTTGCTACTGTTTCTCTCCAGGTTAGGCTGCAATACCATTTCAATGATTGATTTTTTAAAACGCACAAATAATCAGAAACAAAATAGAATATAACCCTAAACAGTTAATTGGCATCCTGAGACAAGGGTGAAGATTTTCATCAAGCATTAAACACTTTTGAGTAGTGTGCCATTTATAGAAACACTTGAAACTGATGCATTATTTTAATTTGGCAATGATGTATTTTTTGATTCATTGGGATCTGACAGATTATTTGCCATTCTTCTTGTTGCTGTAATTCAACTTCATCTGGAAGCATTTTATAGAGTACTTAGCTAGTAATGTCCAAACATAATTATTGTGAAACTATCTATAAATGTGATTAAATTTAATTTACTTTAAGACTCTGGGTAAAATGGACTGATGCAAGCTCATTGTCACCCAAGAATGGCTTCCTACTTCCAAAGTGAAAGGGCACCTGGAATATAAACATTTTTGCAAATCTGAAATCTATAATTAATTGTAGTGAAATCAGATAAAGTGGTCATTGAAAGTCTAAAGCCAAAATAATGTATAAATCTTTTTAATTCAATAGGAGGAAAAGAAAGGAAAGAAGCAAGCAAGGAAGCAAGCAAGTAAGGAAGAAAGGAAGGGAAGGAGGGAGAGAATATAGTAAGGAAAAAAAGAAGGAAGATAAAAATGGAAAGAGGAATAAAGGAAAGTTATCAAGGGGAAATTTATTGAGTGTCCAATATGTATCAGGGATTGTGCTAAGCATGTTACAAATATAATCTTATTTTGATTCTCACAATAATCTTGAGAAGCAAGTGCTGTAAAAATATTTTAAAATGAATAATTTACATGCATTTTACTAAAGTTAATCAATCCTGAGCTGATACTTAAACTCAGGGATCTAGGGAGTTCTCCCAGGCTTTGTTTTGGACAGAAAAGCACCTCTATTTGTAGAGGGAAAATGTTTACTTGGGTTAATTAAATTATGAATAAATTTAAAGGCCTGTCCTTTTTTTTCCCCAAGAAAACATGACATATGACTATTGAAAAACAGAGGGAAAAAAGAGTGAAACGAAATATTGTATTAAAAGAAACCCAGTAGTCATTCCCCCCCAAAAAGGAACTTTAATAACATTTAAAAACACATTTTAGTGCCATTAAAAAGTCATAGTAAAATATTTTCCTGGTCTAAGAAAACTTAGAAGGTTGGCAAATTTGTGACACCAGGTTTGAAGTTCTTAGGCCAGAGATGATAATGGTATTAGATAACTTGCCAGAAAGAGATTACATGACATCCTTTGTTGGCACTGGATATAGCTGGCATTGATTAGCAATTCTATTATTGATACACAGTTCTGGGTTACAGTTCAAGGGCACAAAGGAGCTCTAGAGTCAATTACAAGGGATCATGGGACCTTATTAGAGTTCCAAGGGGAAAAACAAACAAAACAAAACAAAACAAAAAAACCCATTAAAACCCAAGGCTGCAGGGAACTTTCTGAGAAAAGACTGGAGTCCAGACCAGGACAGTATTGTTCCTATTTTATATCTTTAAAAAAAAAAAAAACTTGTTCTGAAAACAGTACTTATTTTGGGAAGTACTTTTCACCATAGGTGAACAGAATTCAACTTTAACATAAACTTCCAAATTAAAAAATACATTAGAAAAATTAGCAAACAAAATATAACTAATTAGATTATTAAAAAGGTACTACTGTGTCAGGGAAAAACAAGACAGAAACATAAAAAGATAACATTGTGAAAATAGCTACAAAAAGGAAAAAATCTCAAAGAAAATACTAATTGAACACAAACCCAGTAAGAATTCCTGAAAGTATTTAAAAATGAAAAAAAAAATAAATAAATGAGTAGGGTAAAAAAATGGAGAAAAATAAAGCTGATACAAGAAATTTATGAAGAAAAACATTTGAGAATGATAAAAGAAGCAAAAAAAAAAAAAAACTAAAAAAAAAAGACCTAAAAGAATTGAAGTAATAGGTTTTTTAAAGACCTAAAAATTGAATGAAAGAAAAAAATAATAATAAAAAGCAGAGTAGGCCAAATGGAAAAGGAAATACAAAAGCTCACAGAATAAAATAATTTCATAAAAATTATCATTGGACAAGTTGAAACTATTTCCTTCACTAGAAATCAATGAACAATAAAGTCAAGTCAAAAGAATAAAATAATACAAGAATATATGAAATACTTTATTGGTAAAACAAGTGGCCTGGATATTTGCTCAAAGAGAGATGTTTTCTGGATGCTGATGGCATTTTCTATCCAAAGTTTATTGGGATTGTCTTGGATCACTTAACCACTGAAGAGAATCAAGTCTCATAATTCATCATTGCATATTCTTGCTATTATTATAAACAATATGTTCCTGGTTCTGTTTGTTTAACTCAGTATCAGATCTTGTAAATCTTTTCAGGCCTTTCTAAAAGAAATTTGTTGATCTTTTTAAATAGAACAGTAATATTCCATTATCTTTATATACCACAGTTTAGTCAATCATTCCCTAATTGATGGGCCCCTACTCACTTTTCAATTCTTTGCTACCATAAAAAGATCTATTACAAATACTTTTGTACATGTGGGTCCTTTCCCCTCCATTATGATTTTCTTGAAATACAGACCCAGAGTGGTGCTGCTGAGTCAAAGCGTATATGCAGTCAAAATATATATATTTAACATAATTAATCTAAATAGTTAACAAATATCTTATATAAGGAAATTTTTTGTTTCTTCTAGTCCAATTCTCACTCCTTCTTCCTTTAGTTTCATCATTTCCTCATTTAAATTTTAAAAGATTTAAATTAAATGTTTGTAGCTCTTTGATTTTCTCCATTGTTCTTTTGAGGCTTGTTGATTGATTATGGAATGTATAAGCTTCTTTAAGACAAATTTCATATATTTTATTTATTTTAAATCCCATATATCATTAGAATCAGATAAAGCAATAATTCACTAACCATTCCCCCCCACAATAAATAAAATAGATTTTTGCTGAAGAAAATAGTTATAATTTCAATATTTCTCTTCATATGCCTGATGGAAAAATTTAAGAAAGTTAACCCCTGATAAATAGTTAAGAAACTAATGTTTCCTCATAAATTACAGATAAATATTCTAAAATGACTTTTTACTTCAAAAATAAATTTTACCCATAACAAAGAAATTATTTTAAAAAGCAATTTTACATTGTTTTGATTGTTTCCATTGTTTTCCTTATTATAGTTTATATATGGCTGTACTTTGTAAATGTTACTGTAGAATATATTTTGGTTAGTAAATCCAAGTGACTATCCATATCTCATTTCAATTTTCATTCTCTACTTTTTACCAGGTTGTCATTGTTTCTGTTGTTTAGGTTTGATATGGAGGAGTATTCTCTTCCAGAATCCCATCCTATAGATATCCTTAATTAGGACTCCAATGTTATTTGCTTCTCAAAAAAGAAAACAGATAAACATAATTGCTGAAAAATGGGAGAGACATGCACATGGTGGCAGCCATATAATTTACATATTCTCTGGGGAGGATGAGTAAGAAAAATTCAATCAATACACAATCCTAGAATCTACCTAATTTATAACAGTCATTTTAAAAAGTTTTTAAAGCAAAATAATGATTCATGACTCATGAATATTTGTTCCATTGATAAACTTTTAAATTTTTTTCATCTTTTACTTTATTGTCTTTGTTTTCTAAAATAGCTTTCTCTCTCTACTCCCCAGAAAGGAATCCTTTACAAGAAAGAATTTTTAAAAGTTTTTTCTTAATCATTTCATCAAAACTAAACAGCAATTCAACTGAATTTATAAATATACACAATGTTGTACTTTGCTTCCACCTCTACAAAAGTGTCTTTTTTCTTCTCCTTTTCAGAGTCAAGCTTATCATTATAGTTTCATAATATTTAATTTTGTTGTTTTATTCTTACTTTTGTGGTTTCCATTTATTTTGTTTTAGCCATCATGTTTGTATTTTCAGATTTTGCTCACTTTGACAGGCATTAGTTCTTTATGGTATTATCATACCTTTTTATAGTCCTTCTGGTCAGTCTTTCTAAGTGTATAGTAGAATTCAATTATATTCTTGTCCCACTGTTTGTTTTGTCATTTCATAATAAAGGGGAATCTTTTAAACTGTGTTTTTCATTAACTTAAAATCAAATTAACAGGAGTTCATCTTCTTGTGGGATAGACAACACAGTGCAAAAATTTGAGACATTTAAATTCTATACAATTATCCCAGAGTCCATAGGGTTTAGAGGTAAAGCAGATGACAATGCTTCTTTAATGTCAATTCTATTGATGAAATCAATCCAATTTCTGATGTAGAATCATTTAATAATAACAAGGACTTTGTTGGCAAGAACTATATTTTCTGAATCTTCAGTAGTTGTGACTGTAACATCTGGAAGAGAAGTTACAATGTTTGCTTCCTAGGATTATGGCTAGAGGTACTATTCTGGAATTATTCCTATTCCAAGGATCTTAAATTTAGAACTGTCCCCTTCAAAATCTGAGTCAAAATAATGGTGATGATTTAAATTGTCTGGTACATGGTGTGTACTTATAGTTCTTTCATATGCCCTATGCCATGCCTTCCTGTAATAGGCACAGGGTATAATTGACTGGTCCTTTTTGTACTTGAATTGTTTCTTCAGATAATAAGAAGGACACTCAGACATGAAGTAATAAGTGATATGGAAAAGGATTGGTTCTCTCACAACCAAGGAATTTGCATTTATTTGCCTTTTGATGGCAGTTGCTTAGTGAATCTTTTTCATGGAGGTGGCAGCGAGAAAATTGTACTCAATGTGGCTACACAGACTGATCTGGAAAAAGAACTCATAGTTTAGGAGCCTTTATTATTTCTAATACTCTTGCATTCAGGGTGTCTCTGTCGGGATCTAAGGATACATTTTCATAAAATTGACAGCAATCTCTTAATTTGTCTATGATATGCTGCCTTCAATTTCTTTATCAGAAGGCCTTGTTTATTCAATTATATCAGCTATCTTGCTATTGAATAACTATTGGTTAGATGTTCAAAACATTCATATTTTAAAATAAAGTTTACTCATTGTTGATTCCCTATACTTTGCTTTGTCTTCTGGTTAATTTCCAAATAAAATCATAAAATTGTATTGATTAATTTTAAAATTAGTTGAGTGTTGGGGGGCAGAGCCAAGATGGCAGAAAAGATACACTCCACTGTGTAAGCTCCTTTCTTCCCTCACAACCAACTAGATTTAATCAGCCTCAGAAATAGCGCTCGACTGATAGAATCTACAAGGACTGGAAGCACAACTTACCAGCTGAAGAGAATCTGGAGTTTCAGCAGGAAAGGTCAGCTCCCAGGGGAGGAAAAAGAGAGGCCAGCGCAGACAGTGGGGTAGTGGCACACTGCCCCGGTCGCACTGGGGAGGGCTCTGGGATCAGAGAATCCACTGAGATAAAAGAATCTGGCACAGGCTGTTAGCTCTTCTCTGCTTATAAAACAGCAGTTCAGAAGAGAAATCTAAGCCACTTTAAAATTTAAAACCAGATTGGATCTTCCCGGATCCCAGGGGTGACTCAGCAGATCTCAGCAATCCAGGGGGTGTGGCCAACATAGGCAATCAAGGCTTTTACCTTGGGGTAGTTAAGAGATTGAGGAGTGGGCGGGATGGTAACTCATAGTGCCTGGCTCGGCTGCCTGGAGGCTGTGGAACGGAAGTCCCAGAGAAGCAGAACCTTTGAACTAGGGACTGTGGTTTCTGGCAGACACTTCCCAGTTTGAGCGCAGGGGCTTTTCACGTCACCTGCTGCAGACATCCACGCCTCACCAGGACGCATAGGCTAGGCTTTGAGTCGCCTTTACTGTTCAGTCTCAACCTCAGGGAAACCGCTAAAACACAGCGCCCTCAAAGCACAGCAGTGCTAGTCACCTCTGAGGCACTTCCAGAGAGGGGGTGGGGAACTCTCTCCCAGAGCTCTCTCTTAGCTCAGGCAAGGGGCCGCTGCATCCATCTGGTCTGGGAGGAAGCTGGTAAAGAAATAAATAAATAATTTCCTACCCCAGGGACATAGCCCAAAAGATTTTTTAAGTATGAGCAAGAAGCCCAAAAAAACCATAGATTCCTTCTACACAGAGAACGAGTGGGTATCCAACCCTGAGGAAGTTAACAGCAGAGAGTCAGCAGATTACAACCTAAAGGGGAACGATTCCTGCCCCCCATCACATAACTCTCTCCTTGAAGAGACTATTAAAAAGTTAAGAGAGTTTGAAGAAAAATGGGGAAAGGAAAGAGAAGCTATGATAGAGAATAACAACGTCCCGAAATTGGAGTTGGAAAAAAATAAAGAATTCACAGGAGATGCAGGGAAACAAAATTAGTGAATTAGAAAAGGTAAAAAAATCATAGGAAAGTAGGATTTCTGAATTGGAGAAGATAAAAAAGCCTCAAGAAAAGAGGATTTTTGAATTGGAGAAGATAAAAAAGTCTCAAGAAAATAGGATTTCTGAATTGGAAAAAGAAAATAATTTTCAAAAAAAAATTAGGGAAATGGAAAAAAATTCAAGAGAGCAAAATAACTCATTTAAAAATGAAATTGGGCATTTACAAAAAGAACTAAAAACCGTGAATGAAGAAAATAACTCCTTAAAAGTCAGGATGGAACAAATAGAAATGAATGATTCATTGAGAACCCAAGAATCAGTCAAACAAAACAAAAAAAAAAAAATTAAAAGCTGGAGAATAACGTAAAATATTTACTGGAAAATCTATAGACCTGGAAAATAGATCTAGGACAGATAATCTATGGATCATTGGACTTCCCGAAAACTATGACCAAAAAAAGAGCCTAGATTCTATTTTACAGGAAATTATCAAAGAGAACTGTCCAGAGATAATAGAAACAGAGGGGAAAGTAGATGTTTAAAGAATTCATCGAACTCCTTCTGAAATAGACCCTAAAAAAAGAACACCACGGAATATTGTGGCTAAGCTGCAGAATTACCACACAAAGGAGAAAATCCTGCAAGCAGCTAGAAAAAAAACAATTTAAATACCAAGGTGCCACAGTAAGGGTCACACAAGATCTGGCTGCCTCCACATTAAAAGATAGAAGGGCCTGGAACCTGATATTCCGAAAGGCAAAAGATAAAGGATTGCAACCAAGAATAAACTACCCAGCTAAGTTTAGCATCTTTTTCCATGGAAGAAGATGGTCACTCAATGAAATAGAGGAATTCCATATGTTTCTAAGAAAAAAACCAGACTTAAACAAAAAATTTGATCTACATCCACAAGACTGAAGAGAAACAGAAAAAGGTACACAGAACCCTTGAGAACTATATCTCTGTTGTGGGTATATAGAAAGTACGTATGGATAATTTGATTTTACTGATATAAAATAAAAAAAAAGGAGGGGGTGTAGTAAAGGGAAGGGGGTAGTATCAGAAAAAGGGGAGGGAGTGATAAAAATAGGGAAACTACATCCCAGGAAGAGGCATAGAAAATACACCATATCTGAAGGAATTTAGAGAGGGGGAGAATCATTGTGTAAATGTTACTCTCATCAGAAGAGGCTCAAAGAGTAAATAATTGTCATATTTGTTTTTCAGAGAATTCTCTCTCACCTCATTAAAAGGGAGGAGAGGAAAAGGGAAAAGGAAAAGGAGAATAAGGGAAGGGACATGGAGGGAGGGGGGAGGGATAGTAAAAAAAAAAGGAGGGTGGCACGTCACAAGGGTGGTCTATAAATTGAATATTGGGGAAGGGGTTCAGGGGGGTCAAGGGAAAAAGCATAATCTGGGGATAATATGATGGCAGGAAATACAGAATTAGTAATTTTAACTGTAAATGTGAAGGGGATGAACGATCCCATCAAACGGACACGGATAGCAGACTGGATCAAAAATCAGAACCCTACAATATGGTGTTTACAGGAAACACACTTAAAGCAGGGAGATACATATAGAGTAAAGGTAAAACATTGGAGCAGAATCTATTATGCTTCAGGTAAAGCCAAAAAAGCAGGGGTCGCTATCCTTATCTCAGATCAAGCAAAAGCAGAAGTTGATCTAATTAAAAGAGATAAGGAAGGAAAATATATCCTGCTGAAAGGTAGCATAAATAATGAAGCCATATCGATACTAAACATATATGCACCAAGTGTTATAGCATCTAACTTTCTAAAGGAAAAGTTAAGAGAGTTGCAAGAAGAAATAGACAGTAAAACTATAATAGTGGGAGATCTCAACCTTGCACTCTCAGATTTAGACAAATCAAACCACAAAACAAACAAGAAAGAAATTAAAAAAGTAAATAGAACATTAGAAAAACTAGGTATGATAGACTTTTGCAGAAAACTGAATGGCAATAGAAAGGAATATACTTTCTTCTTAGCAGTTCATGGATCCTATACAAAAATTGACCATATATTAGGACATAAAAATCTCAAATTTAAATGTATGAAGGCAGAAATAATAAATGCCTTCTTCTCAGACCACAATGCAATAAAAGCTACATTCAGTAAAAAGTTAGGGATAAATAGACCAAAAAGTAATTGGATACTGAATAATCTCATCTTAAAGAATGACTGGGTGAAAGAGCAAATTATAGAAACAATTAATAATTTCACCCAAGATAATGAAAATGATGAAACATCATACCAAAATCTGTGGGATGCAGCTAAAGCAGTAATAAGGGGAAATTTTATATCTTTAGAGGCTTATTTGAAGAAAATAGAGAAAGAGATTAACGAACTGGGCTTGCAACTTAAAAGGCTAGAAAAAGACCAAATTAAAAACCCCCAACCAAAAATTAAACTGGAAATACAAAAATTAAAAGGAGAAATCAATAATATTGAAAGTAAAAAAACTATTGAATTAAAAAATAAAACCAAGAGGTGGTTTTATGAAAAAGCCAATAAAATAGATAAACCTTTGGTAAATCTGATCAGAAAAAACAAAGAGGAAAATCAAATTGTTAGTCTTACAAATGAAAAGGGGGATCTTTCCACCAATGAAGAGGAAATTAGAGAAATAATGAGTTACTTTCCCCAACTTTATGCCAATAAATTTGATAACTTAAGTGAAATGGATGACTTCCTCCAAAAATATAGGCTCCCTAGATTAACAGAGGAGGAAATAAATTGCTTAAATAGTCCCATTTCAGAAAAAGAAATAGAACAAGCTATTAATCAACTCCCCAGCAAAAAATCCCCTTGACTGGATGGATTTACAGGTGAATTCTACCAAACATTTAAAGAACAATTAGCCCCAATGCTATATAAACTATTTGAAAAAATAGGGGATGAAGGAGTCCTACCAAACTCCTTTTATGACACAGACATGGTACTGATACCTAAACCAGGTCGATTGAGAAAGAAAATTATAGACCAATTTCCTTAATGAATATTGATGCTAAAATCTTAAATAAGATATTAGCAAAAAGACTTCAGAAAATCATCCCCAGGATAATACACTATGATCAAGTAGGATTCCTACCAGGAATGAAGGGCTGGTTTAATATTAGGAAAACTATTAGTATAATTGACCATATTAATAATCAAATTAATAAAAACCATATGATCATCTCAATAGAAGCAGAAAAAGCATTTGACAAAATCCAACATCCATATCTACTAAAAACTCTTGAGAGTATAGAAATAAATAGACTATTCCTTAGAATAATCAGGATCATATATTTAAGACCGTCAGTAAGCATAATATGCAATAGAAATAAACTGTAACCTTTCCCAGTAAGATCAGGAGTGAAACAAGGTTGCCCACTATCACCATTACTATTCAATATAGTACTAGAAATGCTAGCCTCGGCAATAAGAACCGAGAAAAAGATTCAAGGAATTACAGTAGGAAATGAGGAAATCAAACTATCACTCTTTGCAGATGACATGATGGTGTAATTAGAGAACCCCAAAGACTCTGCTAAAAAGCTATTAGAAATAATTCAGAATTTTAGCAAAGTGGCAGTATACAAAATAAATCCATATAAATCCTCAGCATTTTTATATATCACCAACAAAATGCAACAGCAAGAGATAGAAAGAGAAATTCCATTCCAAACAAATGTTGAGACTATAAAGTATTTGGGAATCCATCTACTAAAGAATAATCAGCAATTATATGAGAAAAATTACAAAACACTTGCCACAAAAATAAAGTCAGATTTAAATAATTGGAAAGACAATCAGTGCTCTTGGATAGGCCGAGCGAATATAATAAAGATGACAATACTCCCCAAACTAATCTATTTATTTAGTGCTATACCAATCAGACTCCCAAGAAAGTATTTTAATGACCTAGAAAAAATAACAACAAAATTCATATGGAAGAATAAAAGTTCAACAATTGCAAGGGAACTAATGAAAAAAAAAAAAAAAAGTCAGAGGAAGGGGGTCTAAGTGTACCTGATCTAAAGCTATATTATATAGCAGCAATCACCAAAACCATTTGGTACTGGCTAAGAAATAGGTAGATCAGTGGAACAGATTAGATACAAAGGACAAAAAAGGATACATCTATTGCAATCTAATCTTTGACAAACCCAAAGATACCAACATTAGGGACAAAAATTCATTATTCGGAAGAAACTGTTGGGAAAACTGGAAATTAGTATGGTAGAAATTAGATATGGACCCACACTTAACACCATATACCAAGATAAGATCAAAATGGGTCCATGATTTAGGCATAAAGAATGAGATCATAAATAGATTAGAGGAACAGAGAATAGTCTACCTCTCAGACCTGTGGAGGAGGAAGGAATTTATGACCAGAGGATAACTAGAGATCATTTTTGATCACAAAATAGAAGATTTTGATTACATCAAACTAAAAAGTTTCTGTACAAACAATACTAATGCAAACAAGATTAGAAGGGAAGTAACAAATTGGGAAAATATTTTTAAAGTTAAAGGTTCTTACAAAGGTCTCATTTCCAAAATATATAGAGAACTGACCCTGATTTATAGGAAACCAAACCATTCTCCAATTGATAAATGGTCAAGGGATATGAACAGACAATTCTCAGATGATGAAATTGAAACTATTTCCACTCATATGAAAGAGTGTTCCAAATCACTACTGATCAGAGAAATGCAAATTAAGACAACTCTGAGATACCACTACACACCTGTCAGATTGGCTAAGATGACAGGAACAAATAATGATGAATGTTGGAGGGGATGTGAGAAAACTGGGACACTGATACATTGTTGGTGGAGTTGCGAAAGAATCCAGCCATTCTGGAGAGCAATTTGGAACTATGCCCAAAAAGTTGTCAAACTGTGCATACCCTTTGACCCAGCATTGCTGTTATTGGGCTTATATCCCAAAGAAATAGTAAAGAGCGGAAAGGGACCTGTATGTGCCAAAATGTTTGTGGCAGCTCTTTTTGTTGTAGCTAGAAACTGGAAGTTGAATGGATGTCCATCAGTTGGAGAATGGTTGGGTAAATTGTGTTATATGAAGGTTATGGAATATTATTGTTCTGTAAGAATTGACCAGCAGGAGGGATACAGAGATGCTTGGAGAGACTTAAATCAACTGTTGCTGAATGAAATGAGCAGAACCAGAAGATCTCTATACACTTCAACAACAATACTGTATGAGGATGTATTCTGATGGAAGTGGAAATCTTAAACATAAAGAAGATCCAACTCACTTCCAGTTGATCAATGATGGACAGAAATAACTATACCCAGAGAAGGAACACTGGGAAACGAATGTAAATTGTTAGCACTACTGTCTATCTACCCAGGTTACTTATACCTTAGGAAGCTAATAATTAATGTGCAACAAGAAAATGGTATTTACACACATATATTGTATCTAGGTTATATTGTAACACATGTAAAATGTATGAGATTACCCGCCATCGTGGGGAGGGAGTGGAGGGAGGGAGGGGATAATTTGGAAAAATGAATAAAAAAATAATAAAAAAATTAGTTGAGTGTTTGTTAATTTAGAGTTCATTTTTCCCCTCTGTATAAACAGCAAAACAAAAATAAAAACTAACTTCTATATTGGAATTATCAGGCTGCTAAAATCTTTAGAATGGAGGATATCTGTCTTTAAAATTTCTTCCATGTTCTTTAACTGACATGTAGTTTATTGACATTTAAAGGATAATCCTAAATCTATTATTCCAGTCTGACATTTCCCTATGGGGAGATCTTGATAGAAATTTTATTTCAAGAATTAAAATTAAATCCTCATGATTTAACATCTATTTGTATGTATATTTACAGAAATAGTAGGAAGATTTTGTTATGAAAACAAGCAGCATTTATTACAAGGATATATGTGAAATGTTAGAAATCCTATGTTTTTTTGTTTTGTTTTGTTTTGTTTTTTTTGTATATTTCATTAAAACCACTAAAAATCATTCAGGGATGAAGGGGAAAATGGAACTTTTTAAAGTGCTCCTGAAATATCATCACAATGCCTTTAAATCTGCAGATATGATTTTACCATTCTGAATTAACAAAAGTATAATAACAACTAAGGTTAACAAGAATTCCTTAATTAACAATGTGCCTTATCCATGAAGGGAATTGAATAATTATTCCCTTCTGGAACTTCCTTATATATTAGATCCTTACTGTCTATTTTTTGGTTTTAGTGAAGCAATTGTGGTTAAATGACTTGCCCTGGGTCACACAAGTCTTCATGTCTATTTTTAAATCTTTTTGAATGAACTGAAACTAATGAATTTGAAAGAATTCATAAAAGTACCATAACCACTTAATAGATTGTTATCATAGAATTATGTTGAATCATAGAATTATGTTTAGTAGGACTAAATCTTTTTAGATTTTCAATCTAGAACTGAGATTTGACGTAGAGATATTCCCAATGGAGTGTGCCTAACATACAAAAGGGAAGAATAAAAGCCATTACATAAATATTTGACCATCATAATTATTCTATGAAACAAGGACAAGTGCAAAGAGTGATGGAATTCTATTCAAGAGGAACAAAAATCAAATCTTTCCTTTGTCACTTAGTAGTTTTTTGAAGATGGGCAAGTCACTCCATTCTTATGAGTCTCAGTTTCCCTCTCCATAAAAGGGAAATTACAATAATTATAGTTTTAAAATTTAACTCATGAGATTTTGATGAGGTTAAAGAGGTAATGCCTTGTCAAAAATGCTAGATTTAAATCAGGAGATTAGGTTTCAGATCATATATCTGATGATTACTTCCCATGGTGACATCACTTAAGTGAGCATATAATTTAAAATCATTAGTCTTTAATTTCTTAATTTGTAAAATGAAAGATTTGAACTTAATCTCTGAGGATCCTACCAGCTCTAGAACTCAAATATTATGAATGAGATTATGACTATAACATGATAAGAATATCTTAAGATTCAGATAAGTAGTTGGTATTACTATGTTTATAAAAGTAGTGGAATAACCTTGAAAGTATATATTAAAAGCAGGTTTCCAAACCAGGCTATCTGTCAATAAACTAAATTTTATTGTTAACAACATGTAATAGAATTGTATTCAATACGTGTGAAGAGAAAAACAAAATGAATGATAGACTCTCTCAAGATCTTTCTACATAGGAAGGAGAAAGTGCTATACAAAAATGGCCATAACCTCCTAGATTCCCAGAAACAAAGAAGCATATCTTTGTAACTATCCATTTTTTTACTGTTATTCAGAGAGGGAAGGATAGACTCTATGCATGAATTATTGGCATAATTGAAGACAGAGAGGGTCAGGGTGTGAAATAGTATAAAATTTTCTTCTTGAAAGAGAAAAAATTATGTTGTGGCAAAGAAAAGGAGAGAAGGTTATGCTTTGATGGTGGATAGTTAATGTAAGTAGTAGACTGCTTTCCAATAGCAAAGGGCAAAGACTTTACTATGATTTTTAAGTAACTGTCATAGTTATTCCTCTCAACTACATTTTAGGATAATTATATCACCTGAGTACTAAGAGAAGCATATCATTTATTTTGAATGATAACTTACATGTAATCACGATAGCTTTTGAATTTTTTAATAGATTAAATAATGTTATTTCTATGAAACTTAATGACTTTTGTCAAGTCAAAGTTTTTTAGGTAGTGATAAAGCATTACAAATCATAATTAGTAGTTCTGCAATCTTCATACTCAGTGAATTGTATTTTTTAAATAAAAATTTGATCATAGAAATGAGTCACTTAAGGTCTACCCTGCAATATGGTTGTTATTTTTATTTCTTTGGAAGGACCCTGATAAGGATTTGAAACTTAAACATGCATATGTGTGTAGGTATACATATACATATGTGTGTACATATGTGTAGACATATATACATACAAAGGAAAAGGTAAATGAAGATTCTGAAACAAAATGCTAATAGATTCATGAATTTCAATGTGAAAAAAAGTTTTTGATTGCTATTAAATTTGGTTCCAAGTGTTTTGGAATAGTGCTATAATAAAAGTAAAGATTTCTGAAGAGTCAGACCACTACTTTCCCCCTTTTAAAGATGCAGGGGGGAACTGAAAACTCTTGACCTACCTCCTCATTAAGTGATAAATAGTCAGGATTACCAGGGGCAGTGTGAATGATGTACTGTCAACTCAATCAGAAAGAAGACATATCTAAGTATAAAAAGTACTATTGCTCTGAGTCTTTGATGCAAATGGAGGCATGTCGTTGACTTGTCCTTTAATTAATAGATCGTATGCCCTAGTAATAAATGACATACTCAAATAAATGGACTCATTTTATTTATTTTTTTTTTAATTTCATGAGTAAATATGTTTACACATAAAGGTTATGTTGCAGGTATTATTAAGTGTTATCAGAAAGGTTTCTTATAAAATATGGTGAGATGTGAGGGCTGAAGAGGGAGAAAATTCTAAGCATAGGGACATGAATTGAAAATGAATGCAGTAGAATCAGGGGGAAATCAAGATGGTGGAGAAAAGGCAGAGTCTCACCAGAGTTTTGCCAAAAATATCTCCCAATAGCTTTAAAGCTTTAAATAATGACACAACATAAATTGCAAAGTGTGCAAATGCAAAAAAAAAAAAAAAAAAAAAAAAAAAGAATGAGATAAAACAATTTAGCACAAGATAATTTAGATAATTTAAAAGGTCATCAGATAATGTTTGTTGTCTTGGGATGAGAGTGAAGCACGACTGTGTCTCAAGAAACCAACAAAGCAGAATTAAACCCTTGGAGTCAGATGACTGGTCAGAAGAAAATTATAAGGATCCCTTTGCTGATATTAGGGATGGGATTTTGTTGTATTGTCCATATTTGCAGTCCAGGATAAGGAAGAACATTAGCTGAGCTGATCTTGTGACCCCAGGGTAGGTGGGAGCCTGATCTCAGTGCTGGGGCAGGAAAGTGCACTTATGTTCACTCAGAGCAGAGCACAGGTAAGGAAAGTAATAAACAAATATATCCCTAAGTCATAGCACCTTGGAAGAAATGATTACTTATCAGTAATCAGAATTATTTCTGAAAATAGCATGACACAAAAGCATGAAACTTATGGTAAACCCTCATTCACTCTGGAAGAAGGACCAAATTGTAATTTTTGTTTTAATTTTGTTTATTTCATTTAAGTTTTGGTTTTAAAAACATTTTCTTTGTTTTTCATTTTTCTCAATGTTTTTATTAAAGATTTTTATTTTAAAAAATATGTGCATGGGTAATTTTTCAACACCAATTTTTGCATTAATTCAGCATTAATCCTTGTGTTCCAATTTACTTCCCTTTCTCCCCACCTCCTCCTCTAGATGGCAAATAATCCAATATATGTTAAACATGATAAAAATATATGTTAAATCCAATATGTGTATACATATTTATTGAATTATCTTGCTGCACAAGAAAAATCAAATCAAAAAGGAAAAAAATGAGAAAAAATGAAATGCAAGCAAACAATATAAAGAGTAAAAGTGCTATGTTGTGATCCACACTCAGGTCTCATAATTTTCTTTCTGGATATAGATGGTTGTCTTCATCACAAGATCATTGGAACTGTCCTGGATCATCTCTTTGTTGAAAAGAGCCATGTCTGGGGCAGGTAGGTGCTACAGTAGATCAAGCACCAGCCCTGAAGTCAGGAAGTGCAGAGTTTAAATCAGGCCTCAGATACTTAACACTTCTTAGCTGAGACCCAATTGCCTCAGGAAAAAAAAAAAACACATCCATCATAATTGATCATCTTATAATCTTGCTGTTGCTATGTACAACTCCTGGTTCTTCTCATTTAACTTGGCATCATTTCATCTAAGTCTCTATAAGCCTCTCTGAAATCATCCTGCTGATTGGTTCTTATAAAACAATAATATTTCATAACATTCATATACCATAACTTAGTCGCCATTCTCTAACTGATGGGTATCTACTTAATTTACAATTATAATCCCATTTTAGCAAAGTTAAAAGTCAAGAAATCAACTGGGAAAAATGAGTAAACAGAAAAAATCCTATCTATAAAATGTTACACTGGTGGCAGAGTGTTTCAAAATACAAAATCAGAAGAAAATAACAAAATCACAATTACAATGTCCAATGACTCAAACAAAACATGATTTGGCCTCAAGCTATGGAAGAGATCAAAAAGGAGTTTTAAAAGCAAGTAAAAGCAAGGGAAAAATAAAGGATGAATAATTGAAAGTGATGCAACAAAATATTAAGGAAAAAGAACCAACAGGTTGGTGAAGGATGTACAAAAATATTACTGAAGAAAATGACATATTAAAAATACAACTAGTCAAAAAGAGACACAAAAATCTAATGAAGGAAAAAATGCCTTGAAAAGCAGAATTAGCCAAATGTAAAAAAAGAAAGAAAGAAAGAAAGAAAAAAATCAAATTCACTGAAGAAAAGAACTCTGTATAAAGTTGAATTGGCCAAATGGAAAAGAAGATACAAAAGCTAACTGAAGAAAATAATTCTTTAAAAATTAGTTAGAGAAGTGGAAGCTAATGACTTTATGAGACATGAAGAAACAATAAAATAAAAATATTGTAAAAATGGAATGAAATATATCATTGAATAAAAAAAAAATGATCTTAGGGCACAGAACCAAAATGATAAAATAAAGCTAGGAAACTGTTTGAATTAGCTGTTTTCATTAAAAACAACATGAAACCAAGCCTCTGAACACACTCTAGAATGGTAGAGCCTATGAAGACACAGAATGAAACAATGTTCCAGCTCAAGTTAGGTCGGAAGGACTACAAAAATGTTCACTCTCACTGGGGTAAAAGAGGTGTTAGAGCAAGCCAGTGGGAGGGTCTTAATCACAAGATATATCAATAATTAAAACTCTTGTTTCTGCTCAATAGTACAGTAGCAAAACAGACTTTTGGGGCATCCTCCAGTCCCAACATGTAAAGTAAATTGCCAACTTTGGAAACCAAGCAACTACAGGTGGAATGGGTTGGGCTACCCCCAGCTTTGAACAAGTCACCAAACACAAGGGGCTCCTGTGCTCAAAGCCAAAGCTCATAAGTGGACAAAAAGCTACTCCCATGCCCCATAAGCAGTTTAATTTTAAAAGTCATGAAATAAGAGAATAGAAAAAAAAGTTCAATAAATAAAAAAAATAATAATTTTGACCATAGAAAGAAAACTTCAGTGACTTTAAAAATCAAAACAACAACAAAACAGATGACAAAATGCTTACTTCAAAGAGGGAAATGAATTGGTCTCAAGCCCAAAGAGCCTTTTCAGAAGAGCTTATAAATCATTCAGGCCAATTCCTATGGTCTTATGATGAAGAGAGGATTATAGAAACTGAGTATGGATCACAACACAAAATTTTCACTCTTTTTGTTGCTTGCATTTTGTTTTCTTCATAACCTTTTTTTTCCCTTTTTTCTGATTTTTCTTGTGTAGCAGGAAAATTGGGGATTTATAAAAGAATTACACATGTTTAATATACATTGGATTGCTTGCCATCTAGAGAAGGGATTGGGAGAAAGGGAGGGAAAAATTAGAATATAAGATTTTGTAAGGATGAATGTTGAAAATTATCCATGTATATATTTTGAAAATAAAAAGCATTTAATTAAAAAAGAACTCAAAAAGGATTTTAAAAGTCATATAAGAGATGTAGAAGAAAAATAGGCAAAACAACTGACTTAAAAATGGACTACCTGAAAGCCATGATTAAAAAAAAAGAACCTAGACATTATCTTTCAAGAAATTACCAAGAAAAACAGATTGATATTCTAGAATCAGAAAGTAAAATAGAAATAGAAAAAACCCATTGATCACTTTCTGAAAGAGATTCTTAAATGAAACCTTCCAGCAACATTATAGCCAAATTTCAGAACTCTCAGATGAAGAAGAATATATTGCAAGGAGCCAAAAATAATTCAAATATTGTGGATAGCACAAAATTTTGTGATTTTTATATAAGAAAATTAGATGGCTTGAAATATTATATTCCATAGGATAAAAAAGAGGATGAAGTCAAGAATCACCTAACCAGCCATACTGATTATAATCTTTCAGTGGGAAAAAGTAGATAGTCAATGAATTAGAGTACTTTTAAGTATTCATGATGGAAAGAGCTGAGTAGAAAAGTTATTTTTCAAATACAATATTCAAGAGAAGCATAACAAAGGTAAACAGGAAAGAGAAATCACAATGGATTCAATACAATTTAATTATTTACATTACATGGGGAAATGATTTGATTCTTGTAACTCCCAAAACTTTCTCATTATTAGGGCAGGTAGGAGTACATAGAGACAAAAACATAGATATGATTTAAATATGACAAGATAATTTTCTTAAAAAATAAAGTTAAGGAATTAGAAAGAGGAATGAACTGGGTGAAGAGGAAAGGCAGAGGAAGAATGGATTAAGTGATTTGAAATAAGAAAGGGACCAAAGAGCTTTTACAGTGGAGAAAAATATGAGAGAAATGAAGAGTATACCATAAATATTACTCTTTTGGAATTTGTTGAAAGAGGGAATAATATATTCACTCAGTTAAATGCAGAAATGTATTTTACCACAAAAGTAGAAGAGGAAAGGGAGAAAGGGATAAGAGAAGGTGTGGAGCTGATAGAAGGAAGGACAGATTGGGAGAGATAAATGTCAGAAACAAAATACTTTTGAGAATGGTCAATGCAAAAAGAGAAAAATTAAAGAGAAAAAATAGGAATTTCGTGAGGAAAAAATTATAACAACTATCTCATTTCTGAGGGAAATAAGTAAAAATCTAAGTAAAACTCATAGAAATAAGATCAATTATTTAAGTGATAAATGGTAGAAGTATATAAATAGGCTGTTTTCAGATTAAGTAATTAAAGCTATCTGCACTCATAAGGAAAATTACTCTATATTACTATTGATTAGAAAAAAATGTTAATTAAAACAATTCTGAGGAACCACTTCACACTTCAGATTAAGTAATATGACAGAAAAGGAAAATAACATATGTTGGAGAGATGTGAGAAAATTGAAATGTTTATATTTTGTTGATTATTGGGAGGAAAAGGCATGGTACAAGAGGCCTCCTTACAAACCCTTTATATCTTTCCCTGTTTAGACTTTTCAAGCATTCATCTTATTTTCTTGTAGTATTCTGTATTACAAAGTATATTTTGATGTTGTATGCTAACATAAGTGAAGTAGTATATTAATTTAACCATTCAGCATAGTAGTTTGCTGAATAAATAATCCCAAAGGATTATAAAAACATGTTTACCCACTGGTTTAGCAATACCACTACTAGATCTATATCTTAAAGAGATTTTATAAAAAAAAAGGAAAAAGGACATATTTTTAAAAGTTTATTATTTATAAAACATATATACATGGTTAATTTTTCAACATTGACCCTTGAAAATCTTTCTGTTCCAAATTTTTCCCTCTTCCCCCCCTCAAGATGGCAGGTAGTCCAATACATGTAAAATATGTTAATTACATGTTAAATCCAATATATGTATACATCTTGTTGCACAAGAAAAATCAGACCTAGAAAGAAAAAAAAAACTGAGAAGGAAAACAAAAATGCAAGCAAACAATAACAAAAAAAAGTGAAAAATGCTATGTTGTGGTCCACCTTCAGTTCCCATAGTCCTCTCTCTAGGGGTAGATGACTCTCTTCATTATTGGACAATTGGAACAGGTTTGACTAATCTCATTGTTGAAGAGAGCCACATCCATCATAATTGATCATCATATAGTCTTATTGTTGCTGTGGATAATGATCTCATGGTTCCACTCATTTCACTCAGCATCAGTTCATGTAAGTCTCTCAAGGACTCTCTCAAATCATCCTGCTGGTCCTTTTTTACACAAACAATAATATTCCACAATATTCATATATCGTAATGTATTCTTTTATTCTCCAATAGATGGGCATCCATTTATTTTTGTTTCTAGGCACTACTAAAAGGGCTGGCACAAACATTTTTGCACATATGGGTCCCTTTCCCTCCTTTAAGGTCTCTTTGGTATATAAGCCCAGTAGTAACATTACTGGATCAAAGGGTATGCATTGTTTAATAACTTTTTTGAGCATAGTTCTAAATTGCTCTCCAGAATGGTTGGATTTGTTTACAATTCCACCAAAATGTATCAGTGTTCCACTTTTCCCACATGCCCTCCAACATTAGTCATTATCTTTTCCTGTAATCTTAGCCAATCTGACAGGTGTGCAATGGTATCTCAAAGTTGTCTTAATTTGCATTTCTCTGATCAATAGTAATTTGGAGCACCTTTTCATATGACTAGAAATTGTTTTAATTTCTTTGTCTGAAAATTGTCTGTTTCTGAAATTTTGTCTGAAAATTGTCCTTTCACCATTGATCAATTGGAGAATGACTTGATTTCTTATAAAGTTGTGCCAATTCTCTATATATTTTGGAAATGAACCCTTTATCATAATGTGAAAATGTTTTTTGGGTTTATTGCTTCTCTTCTAATCTTGTCTGCATTAGTTTTGTTTGTACAAAAATGCGTTAACTTAATATAATCAAAATTATATATTTTGTGATCAATAATGATCTCTAGTTCTTCTTGGGTCACAAATTCCTTCCTTTTCCACAAATCTGAGAGGTAAACTATCCTATGTTCTTCTAATTTCTTTATAATATCATTCTTTATGTCTAGATCATGAACCCATTTTGATTTATCTTGGTATGTACGGTATTGTGTGGGTCAGTGCCTAGGTTCTGCCATACTAATTTCCAATTTTTCTAGAAGTTTTTGTCAGTGAATTCTTATCCCCAAAGCTGGGGTCTTTGGGTTTGTCAAACACTAGATCACTAGTTATCAACTATTTTATCCTATGAACATAATCTATTTCACTGATCAACTAGGCTATTTCTTAGCCAGTACCAAATGGTTTTGATGACTGCTGCTTTATAATATAGTTTTAGATTAATAAAACTAGGCCACCTTCATTTGTTTTTTTTTCATTAGTTCCTTTGAAATTCTTCACCTTTTGTTCTTCCAGATGAATTTTGTTTAGATCTGACTTTATCTGTGTAGAAAGTATTTTGTAGTTTTGCTCATTATTTCTTTACTTTCCCTTAGCATATAGATTCCTAAATATTTTACACTATCAATAGTTATTTTAAATAGAATTATCTTCGAATCTCTTGCTATTGGATTTTGCAGTGATGTATAAAATGCTGATGATTCATGTAGATTTATTTTGTATTCTTCAACTTTGCTAAAGTTGTGGATTATTTCTAATAATTTTAGGTGATTCTCTAGGGTTCTCTAAGGATACTATCATATCATCTGGAAAGAATAATAATTTGCTTTCCTCATTACTTACTCTAATTCCTTTAATCTCTTTTTTTCTGTTATTGCCAAAGCTCACATTTCTGATACAACATCAAATAGTAATGATGTTAGAGGGCAACCTTGTTTCACCATTATTCTTACTGGGAATGGTTCCAGTTTATCCCCATTACATATGATGCTTGTTGATTGTTTTAAATAGATGCTGCTGACTATTTTAAGAAAAAGTCCATTTATTCCTAAACTTTCTAGTGTTTTTAATAGGGATGGGTGTTGGATTTTATCAAATTTTTTTTTTGCATCTATTGAGATAATCATGTTTTTGTTAGTTTGGATGTTGATATAGTGAATAATGCTAATGGTTTTCTTATTACTGAATCAGGCCTGCATTCCTGGTATAAATCCTACTTGGTCAGGGTATATTATAATAGGAATGTTTTGGGGTAATCTCTTTAGTAATATTTTATTTATGATTTTTGCATCAATATTTATTAGGGACATGGGTCTATAATTTTATTTCTCTATTTTTGTCTTATCTGGTTTAAATGTCATTACCATGTCTGTGTCATAAAAGAAATTTGGTAAGAGTCCTTTCTTCATTATCTTTTCAAATAGTTTATACTATATTGGAGTTGATTGTTCTTTAATGTTTGGTAGAATTCACATGTAAATCGATCTGGTCCTGAGGACTTTTTCTGGGAGAGTTGATTAAAAGCTTGTTTTATTTATTTTTATGAAATGGGACTATTTAAATAATTTATTTCCTCTTCTGTTAATCTGGGCAATCTATATTTTTGTAAGTATTCCTCCATTTCCTTGAGGGTATCAAATTTATTGGCATAGAGTTGGGCAAAGTAACTCCTAATTATTGCTCTAATGTCTTCATTGGTTGAAATTTCTCCCTTTTCATTTTTTAGACTAATGATTTGATTTTTCCTCTTTCCTTTTTATAATCAAGTTAACTAATGGTTTCTCTATTTTGTTGGGTTTTTCATAAAACCAACTTTTAGTTTTATTAATTCAACAGTTTTTTTTTTAACTTTCAAATTTATGAATCTCTAATTTTATTTTTATAATTTCAAATTTGGTATTTTATTGCGGATTTGTAATTTGTTCTTTGTCTAGCTGTTTTAGTTGCAATTAATTGATTTTCTCTTTATCTACTTTAAGTAAGCATATAGAGATATGAAATTTCTCCTTATTACTGCTTTTGCTGCATCCCACAAATTTTGGTATGTTGTCTCATTATTGTCATTCTCTTGGATGAAATTATTAATTGTGCCTATGATTTGCTGTTTCACCCATTCATTCTTTAGGATGAAGTTATTTAGTTTCCAATTACTTTTTAGTCTATTTTCTCCTGGCCTTATATTGTATATGGTTATTATTGCATCATGATCTTAAAAATGTATTTACTATTTCTGCCTTTCTGCATTTGATTTTGAGTTTTTATGCCTTATCACAGGATCAATTTTTGTATAAGTTCCATGAACTGCTGAGAAAAAAAAGTAAACTTCTTTCTGTCTCCATTTAATTTTCTCCAAAATATCATTATATCCACATTCTCTAAGTATACCCTAATATAAATATAGTTCTCAAGAGTTCTTTCCTTTTTACTTTTTTATGCTTCTTTTGAGTTCTGAATTTGGAGATCTTTTTTTGTTGTTGTTCAATTCTGGTTTTTAATTAGAAATAAGTGGACTTCATCTATATAATGGAATGTCCATCTTCTTTCCTGAAAGATAATGTTGTTTTTAATTGGATAGCTTATTCTTGGCTGCAATCCAAGTTCCTTTGTTTTTTTTTTTTTTTTTTTTTTTTTTTTTTTGAAATATCAAATTCATTTATCTTTTTTAGCCATTTAAGATTTTTGTTCATTGCATTCTTTTTTCATTTTTTTTCATTCCTTCTTGCCAATGATCTCATTTAATTTCCCCGTTTTTCTTCTAACTCTCTTTTAAGATCCAATTTAAGATATAATTTTAAAAAAAGCCTTCTGAAATGGGGACGAGGTCATGTCTCTCTTTGGGGCTTCTTATGGAGTTTCTTTGGCTTTAGGAACCTCAGGATTTGAGGTCTGTTCTTCTCTTTCTCCAAACTCTCCATAAAAGCTGTCTATAGTGAGAGTTCTCTTTTTTTAAAGTGAGAAAGAAAGAAAACAAATAGGTGGGAATAGAATATATTGTATACAGAATGGTGAGGAAGCTGGTTTCTTTTGGAGTACAGAATTATGAAATGAAATAATGGGAAAACTGAAAAGTCTAATAAAGCAAGGCTATATAGTCTGTAAGAAGGCTTTTGCATTATGCTTTTTAATAATCAACAAAATATAAGCACAATGGAATCTTATATTCTTTACATTCTTAAGTTATATTTGAAAAGATAAAGATATGGTCCATTCTGGAATGCTGCTAAAGAAGCCAATTTATTCCCTACTTATAACTCTCACTGAGGTTTTCTTTAATTCACATTTGGATGACTTTCATAAATATGTTGTGTATGTACAAACCTAAAGGTCAACAGTTATTGATATTTGTTGGTCATCTCTTTTTTGGTTTGGTTTGGCATTTTGTGGGGGTAGGGGAAAGAGTGACAAGTGGGGTTATGTGACTTATCCAGGGTAACATAGTAAATATCTAATAATGAATTTTATTTCAGGGCTTGTTTTCTATCTACTTCATCATTTAGATGTCCTGCTCAAATCTTTTGATATTAATAATGTCAGGGATTGTTTCTATGTCTTTGGTATTTTTCCTCCATTAGATATACCTTGTATGTCAATCCCTCAAAACTCTATAAAATTCACAGCCCTTAAAATAGTATATTTGGAGAAGGTCAAACTATGATTCTTTAGGTAAAAATAATTCTCAGATGATTTAGATAAGTTCCAATGATCTTGTGATGAAGAAAGCCATCTGCACTGAGAAGGACTGTGGGGAGTGAGTATGGATCACAACATACTATTTTCATACTTTTAGTTGTTAGTTGCTTTCATTTTGTTTCTTTCTCATTTTTTTCCCTTTTTGTTCTTATTTTTCTTGTGCAGAATAATAATTGTGGAAATATGTATAGAAGAATTACACATTTAACATATATTCGATTACTTGCTATCTAGGGGAGGGGGGTGGCAAGAAGGGAGGGAAAAATTTTAGAACATAAAGTTTTGCAAGGGTGAATGTTAAAAATTATCTATGCCTGTTTTGAAAATAAAAAGCTTTAATTAAAAAAAAATTTTAAAAAAGAATTCTCACTGAGCAAATTCCCTCCAGCAAAACAAATAGACATTTACTCTTTAACTAATTGCCTAGAGCAATAAGAAATTTAGCAACCCAGTTAGGGACACATATCCAGTATGTGTCTGAGATGGGATTTGAATACCAGTTTTTATGATGCCTAGGTAAGATCTACACCCCCTACATCACACTGACTTTAAAAGTGCAATATCGATGTCAATTATCACTGTATTTTCTTTGTAATTACAGATTGAATTATTTCTGTACTTTAGAAATCATTCTCAGACACGTTGGAAGGCTGTTTTCAGTTATGGATATTGCACTTTGAAAGGATATTGATGAGCTTGGGAATCTAAAGAGAATAACCTTGAGAATCATAAAGAATTTGAGTTCTATGTAATATAAAAATAGCTCATATTTACATAATGTTTACTGTGTTCCAGGTACTATGCTGAGTTTTACAAATTTCCTTCAACTCTGGGACTTGGGTGTTATTATTATACCCATTTTACAGAGTAGGACACTGAGATGCGCATGTGCCAAATGATATGGAATCACACACTTAGTAAGCAAAATAGCCTAGCTTTGAGCTCAGGTCTTCCTGACTCCAGGTCTGGTACTCAATCACACTGTCATTTAACTGCCTCTGAGAATATAAGTAATTAAAAGAATTTAAATTATTTGGCTTAGATGAGAGAAGATTTAGATGAGCCATGATGATTTTCTTCAAATATTTGATGGGATGTCATATGGAGAAGGGATTAGTCTTGTTCAATTTGTTTACAGGATGCAGAACAAAGAACAGAAAGAAGCATCAAAGGAAGAAATATCTCCTGACCTCTCCTTGAAAACTGTCCTTGGTTTATTTATTACTTGGAATTCAATTTTCTTTTAGTTATCATTTATTTTATTTATTATAGTCATTGTATATATTGCTCTCTTGATTCTGTTTATTTTGTTCTACATCATTTCATGCAAATTTTTCCTGTTTCTCTGAATTTCTCATACTGATTTATTTTGCATAGTAATCTTCAATTATATTTGCATACATTATTTTTCAACCTAGTCTACAAAAGGTCAACATCTAGTGTGCTCCCATTTTTTTTTAACTGACATGAATAATACTATGGATTGTCTTTGGTATTTATTGGATTTCTATTTCTATCTTTTTTTGAAGAGGGAAAGGGGGAGAGAGAGATAGAAAACAATTCCACTGAACTGAACTACAATTTAAGGATACATACTATATTTTATAGAATTTTTCTTAAATACCCATGATTGTAATACATGGGAAAGGGGGAGAGAGAGATAATACATATATACATACGCACACATATATATACATACATACACACAGATGTATATATTTTATATAATATATACTAATAGCATCTATATCTATGTGCATTAATATATGTATACATATTATAATTTATGTCGGTAAATATATCTGTGTGTCCCTACTACAGACATTTGATTCAATGGTGTTAAACTTAGTCACAAGAACAATTAAGCCATACATAAAAATCTTTGTGGTCTGCATATTGAATTAAAAAATCAGTCATTAATATTTTCTATATTTTATTATATTTTTATTTATTTTACCAAATATTTCCCAATTACATTTTTATCTTATTCAGGGTAGACTCAGGCTAGACTATGGGCTATAGGTGTAAAATTTCTGGTATAGTCAAAGTTTAGTCTTGGACACATAAAACGAAGTGCTAGCTATATGAAAAAATTGGTAAGTCCAAACTGATTGGCTTAGATAAATGACTTAAAAGTTCAAAGAAAAGAGACATCTTTTCCACTGTAGCAGAATACAGGAGAAGGTTGTTATGAAAACTTCTTAGAGCAAATAAAATTTAAGATTGGTTAGAATGATCAAGTAGAATTTTGGTAAGCCATAGTAGAAGAAAGAATCTTCTTTTTTCTTCTAAAAAAGGACTTTATTATAAAGAAGACTGTCTCATGCAAAAATGTGGAGAAAAGGAAATCTTAAGACATTTAGGAGATAGTTTCTAGAGAAGGTTTATGGAAGTAGAAGGTTTAAGATGGAGAATAGCATTCAGGAAAAAAAAAAAAAAAGACTTGGGGCAATTATGGAAGGCCTAGAATCCCAGGTATTAAAACAGTAACATAAGCTTATAAGTCATTTGGAAGTAGTTGAATTGCATACCTTTAAAAAAAAAAGTTTTCAATCTAGGATCTAAAAAATATTTTTAAAATATTCTGGTAACTATGTTCATATAATTGATTTTCTTTGTTATTTTTTATATCCTGTTTTATTCATTTAATAGTATTATTCTGAGAAATATTCCATTAGCTGCAGGAGATTGTCAAAATCAAAGTTCATATGAAAATGCTTAAAGACTTGTTTCAAATTAGGAAATTCTAACATGACTTTTGTTTATGAAAATCCATTTTGGATTCTTGAATAAATATCCACAGTCAACCTTTCAATATGGCTAGGTATACAAAATTTCCAGTAGTGCTATAATTGCTATGTCTTGGCAGTCAAATGAAATTAACCCCCTGTGAATATCTCCTTTGAGCCACACTACCTCTTTTCCAGGATAGACTTGATATAATTCCCAAAGAGTCACAGGTTACTTTGCAATTGACAGATTTTGAAAATATAATTTTCTTAGGAATCCCTACAGTTCAGTCCCCTGTTGTTTTCTATTGGTTTGTTATGGGGATTGTGGAAGGGGATAGTGGTGATATTAAAGTTTCAGAAAAAAGCCTTATAATTATTGTTTTAGCCTTTTCCTATAATAAAATAATAAAACAAACACACTTTTTTGGCATTTTCTTCTGAATATAGTTCATACATTTAGATTTGCACATTCACTGTGGAAAAAATCTCAGGGGAGAAGGTGGGGAGAGAGAGAGAGAGAGAGAGAGAGAGAGAGAGAGAGAGAGAGAGAGAGAGAGAGAGAGAGAGAGAGAAGCAAAAAGAAGAGATAAATGGATAACCATTGTTAAAACACAACTTTAAATGCAACTTTTGGATAGGTAGATGTGCTGAACACTATTTTCTGTTTGAATTGTCACGTTTTGTAAGGAAATATATTTAAATAACACAATTTAATTAATATTGTGATAGTGAATATCAAGTGGGTGAATTTTTATTTCCAAATCTAACCTAAAATGTCAATGCCATTAAAAGACTAGATCTTATAATCATTTCCAATCACAAAGAGGAGAAAATGAATGAGCATTCTTATAGGTCTGATAGAATATGCAATATTGGATCTTAAAATGAGTAAAATTATGGTATCTACACTCCTATGAGTTTAAAAATATAAACTGATACAGTATTATTTTTCTTTCCAATAACAGTGCAGATTAGATAGTCAATGCTTTAATTACAATTAATAGAGTGTGGTAAATAGGCAGTTTGTATAGCTCATGGAGATTAAATTTCCTTGTAGAGAGTAGACTGCTCTTATAAGTTGATAAGAACTCATTTTTATTGGACACACATCATTAAGTCAATATAATCTCTGCAGTGAAATATTTATTAACCTATGGGTATGCTTGAGTGGAAAGTAAAAATTCCAACATTTGTCTTTTAGTACAATGCAGATAGGATGCTGATGATTTAATTTAAAGACACTTTATAGAAAGAAATAAGGCCTGACTGGTAAGTGGTATACACTACTCACCTCTGTTCTTTTTTTTTAGTAAGTCACAAAAGTAATATCACAAAAAAGGTTACTACCTACAAGAATCCTTACTTGATGTTATCAATTGCTAATTATGCTCTTTCAAATACTTTGTACTTCATTACTTTGTTTTTATATTTAATCTCTTTATATTTTCTCTTCATATGCATGCATTTATGCATGCATATATGTGTATGTGCAATATGCCATATGTGTACATGCATATACAATGTGTATATGAGTGCATATATGTATTATATGTTTTTGTATGCCAATAGCCTATCCATAAGTTTATATATATATATATATATATATATGTATATATATATATATATATATATATATATTTATATATATATGTATACATATACATATGTATATGCATATTTTTTGTTTCCCCTTATTCTTGAGCATCATGTTTCTATGTAATTTATATCTAATTCCTTGTATAGTGTACAGCTTAGTTTTTCCTGGGCTTGCCTCAACAACAGAGTGATGTCTCAGAGTAAGTCTTAAGTATGGAGTCCACAATGCAATGAAAAAAATTAGCTTGGTTAAGATTTTGTCTTAACATGTAGAGATCTGAGTGACCTTGGGAAAATAATTTTATTTTCTGTTATTTTTTTCCATAAATATGAAATGAGGATTTTAAATTAGTGGTCTTCTTAATTCTATTCCAATCAAATCATCATATAGATATAGATAGATGTCTATGAAATATGGATTTCTATAGAGTTACAAAAAAAATTCATTTTTAATTTTAAAATCTCTCCCCAAAATTTGGAAAAAATTAGGAATAACACAATCTATATTTCCCATTATTTTACAGATGTCAGATGATTGTAATGAAAAGAATAGATCTATTGCCAACCCCATTTACTAAAACCCTCTTGAGAAAACCAAGGCCTTTGAGAAATCCCCTGGTTGCACCATTCAAGATTTTAACATTTAAAACAGGCTTTTAGAAGTCAACAAGCATAACGTAAGGGTAATAATAAATCCAAGATTAAAAGTAATGGAATCAGGGTAGTAGATTTACTTTTAGATCAAATAGCAGGTACTGTCTATTTAGATAATGGCTAAACTCACAGATGGAGGGGAGAGACAGAATAAAATGCAGTGTTTCTCTAACATCCTCTAATTAGGAACAACTGCTTCAGTGAAAATCCTGACTGGAGTTTCTTTTTCTCCACTGAGCTGACCAGAGAGACCTAAAGAAAAAAATGTGTGAACACTGTCAAAGAAAACCTCAACTACCACATAAACACTGAAGCCTTTGAAGAAGCTGTGAACACCCTCTGGGGAGAAAATTAGACTTGTGAATTTAAAAAAAAAGGCACACAAACATTTTAACTAGAATGGAAGATAGAGGTCAACAGGGATGTTTCCAGCTGATGACCACCTGCTGAGGAAGAAATTAGATTTGAACATCTAAAATAAATGAACAGAGTGAATGGGGAAGTCCATTAAATGAGAATCTTTCTTCATGTGTTATTTTCCCCTTGCTAATCAAGCTTCATTACTAGAAAAAAATAAAATCTCTTTTCACCAAGTAAATCTACCAACTCGTGCAGTCCAAAAGCCTAAGAAATTAAATGCTCTTTGGTTACTAGCTGATATCAGTAAAATCACCAGTCTTGAGTAACCTATTGAGCTGAAATATATATTCATCTCAAGATTGTGTTTTCTTCAAAATTTCTTAGACTTATGCCTATACGTTTTCATTCTTTGCATAATGTGAAAAAGTGATAATTTCAATTGTAAAGATTTAAATATGAATATACCTCTGTGCTTTGAGTAATCATCATTCATAGAATCATAGATTTAGAGCTAGAGGGGACCTTCTTGGTACTAGAATCCAAATTCTTCATTCTACAAAAGAAAATAAGGTCCATGAAAGTTAAATGTCTTGCCAAAGGGAACATACATGGTAAAGACAGGTTTGAAATCTGAGTGTATACACATATAGCACTTTCTATGGAACAATGTTGCCCTCTTATATTATTTGCAAAACCTTATCTTATCTGAATGATACACTCCTAACTTTTCATTTCTAAACAATATGAATTGATTGAATGTGTAAAGGGAATATTTTGCTACTTATATATTTTCATATTAGTCACTAAATTCTATATATTCCCAAAATGTTCATTGTACCTCAATTCAATCAAACATGTTAAAGGATTCTACCTACCTACCTATTGCCCTACATCTATCTAAGCCCAGACGCTAAACCTACCGCCCTAAGTCTAGCTAGGCCCTAACTCTAAACCTACCGGCTTACTTCTAGCTAAGCCCTGATTCTAAAACTAAGCTAGCATGACGCCATACCTATAGCTAAGCCCTACTTCTAAACCTAAGCTAGCCTGTGGCCCTGTGTCTAGCTAAGCCCTGCCTCTAAACCTAAGCTAGCCTGTGGCGCTGTGTCTAACTAAGCCCTGCCTCTAAACCTAAGCTAGCCTGCTGCATTCTGTTTAGCTAAGTAAGCCCTGCCTCGAAAACTATGTTAGCCTGCTGCCCTGCTTCTAGCTAATCCGTGATTCTAAACTCATGCTAGCCTGCTGCCCTGCTTCTAGCTAACCCGTGATTCTAAACCCATGCTAGCCTGCTGCCCTGCTTCTAGCTAAGCCCTGATTCTAAACTACGCTAGCCTACTACCCTGCTTCTTGCTAAGTCCTGCCTCTAAACCTAAGCTAGGCTGCTTCCCTGCATCTAGCTAAGCACTGTCTCTAAATCTAAGATACCCTGAAGCCCTATGTCTACTAAGCCCTGCCTCTAAACCTAAACTAGCCTGCTGCCCTGCTTCTAGCTAACCCCTGCCTCTAAATATAAGCTAGCCTGCTGCCTTGCTTCTAGCTAACACCTGCCTCAAAACATAAGTTAACCTGCTTCCCTGCATCTAGTTAAGCCCTGATTCTCAACCTATGCTAGCCTTCTGCCCCATGTCTAACTAAGCCCTGCCTCTAAACCTAACACAGCCTGCCACACTATGTCTAGCTAAGTAATACCTGCCTCTAAAACTAAGCTAACCTGCCACCCTGTGTCTAGCTAAGTAAGCCCTACTTCAAAATCTAAGCTAGCCTGCGGCCCTATGTCTAGCTAAGCCCTGCCTCTAAACCTAAGCTAGCCTGCTGCATTCTGTTTAGCTAAGTAAGCCCTGCCTCGAAAACTATGTTAGCCTGCTGCCCTGCTTCTAGCTAACCCGTGATTCTAAACCCATGCTAGCCTGCTGCCCTGCTTCTAGCTAAGCCCTGATTCTAAACTATGCTAGCCTACTACCCTGCTTCTAGCTAAGTCCTGCCTCTAAACCTAAGCTAGGCTGCTTCCCTGCATCTAGCTAAGCACTGTCTCTAAATCTAAGATACCCTGAAGCCCTATGTCTACTAAGCCCTGCCTCTAAACCTAAACTAGCCTGCTGCCCTGCTTCTAGCTAACCCCTGCCTCTAAATATAAGCTAGCCTGCTGCCCTGCTTCTAGCTAACCCCTGCCTGAAAACCTAAGCTAGCCTACAGCCCTGTGTCTACCTAAGCCCTGCCTCTAAACTTAAGCTAGCCTGAACCCCTATGTCTAGCTAACCCTGCCTCTAAACCTAAGAAAGCCTGCAGCACTATGTCTTGCAAATTAAGCCCTTTCTGGAAACCTAAACTAGCCTGCCGCACTATGTCTAGAAAATCAAGCCCTGCCTCTAAACTACATAGCCTGCTGTACTATGTCTAGCTAAGTAAGCCCTGCCTCCAAACCTCAGCTAGCCTGCCACACTATGTCTAGCAAATTAAGCCCTGCCTCTAAACCTAAGCTATCCTGCTGCACTATGTCCAGCTAAGTAAGCCCTGCCTCTAACCCTAAGCTAGCATGCTGCCCTGTTTCTAGCTAAGCCCTGACTCTAAACCTAATGTAGTCTGCAGCACTGTGTTTAGTTAAACCCTGCCTCTAAACCTAAGCTAGCCTGCCGGCCTATGTCTAGCTAAGTAAGCTCTACCTCCAAACCTAAGCTAGCCTGCCGCACTATGTCTAACAAATTAAACCTGCCTCTAAACCTAAGCTAGCCTGCCGGCCTATGTCTACCTAAGCCCTGCCTCTAAACCTAAGATAGCCTGAACCCCTATGTCTACCTAAGCCCTGCCTCTAAATCTAAGCTAGCCTGAACCTCTATGTCTACGTAAGCCCTGCCTCTAAACCTAAGCTAGCCTGCCACCCTGAGTCTAGCTAAGTCCTGCCTCTAAACCTAAGATAGCCTGCCACCCTGCCTCTAGCTAAGTCCTGCCTCTAAACCTTAGATAGCCTGCCACCCTGCCTCTAGCTAAGTTTTGCCTCTAAACCTAAGCTAACCTGCCACCCTGAGTTTAGCTAAGACCTGCCTCTAAACATAAGCTAGTCTGCCACCCTGCCTCTAGCTAAGTCCTGCCTCTAAACCTATGCTAGCCTGCCACTAGCTAAGACCTGCCTCTAAACCTAAGCTAGCCTGCTGCCATGTGAGTAGCTAAGACTGACTCTACTCCTTCTATTATGTCTGTGTCCACCTAAGCCTGTCTCTACTCCTACGCCTACATCTAGCTAAGCCTACTTCTATGCCTATGCCTCCTTCTAGCTACTCCTACATCTCCTTGGCATAGATTTTGTCAGGATTCCTGCCCATTGTGAAGACATTCTCTTCTCAGTGTTAACTCCTCTGTGTATTTCCTTGCCAGGACCTTGCCACTGAGGAAGAACATCTCCTAGCAAAGCAATGCCATTAAACTGTTTTGCCAGTTCGTGAATTTTTTCGGCTTCATGCACCAACCACAAGGGGATTCTCACAACTCCACATTGCTACTAACCTCATCATAAAGTCTTGCCCTCTTCCTTTTTTGTGCTTCTCCAAAGTTAATCAAAGAAGGTTGTGCAATATAGTCTTCCATCAGCAACACCTCCAATCAACAGTGGACCACGTGGCAGTTCCATGAACAAGATGCCATCTTTACTCTCCAATAAGATTCCATAAATGAAGTTTCATCTCTGGGCTCCAATAATTTTTCCTGGATATTCCCAATGCCTGGAATTTCCTCCCTTCTCATCTCTACCTCCTGGATTCCCTGAATTCCTTCAAGTAGCTTCTAGTAATCCATCTTCTATAGAAAATCTTTCCCAACCATTTTAATTCAAGTTTAATTCGATTTTAATTTAATCCTTCTATTATTTTTTTTTCTAACCTGTTTGTTTCTTCCTATGTTTGCTTGATGCCCTCCCATTAGATTAGAGGCTTCTTGAGGGCAAATACCGTCTTTTGTCCTATGCCTAGAAATAACAATCAGGGAAGGAAAAGTCCAGGAGTCACTAAAAACAGCAGCACAAAATAGAGTTGATGTTTGATCTGAGGCCAACGTTGTTTTGCATCTTTGTCTTATAAAGCCTCTCAGAATGCAGAAGTCCTGGTCCCATTAGCTAGTTATTCCTAAAAAGTCAGAAGTTTCTAGATTAATTATTTACAAGATTAGAATATTACAAAAATAGTTCTAAAGATATAGTTTTCTGAAACTACATAATTTTGATATATTAATGCCAGGAAGTTATACAAACTACATGGATATTAATTTATATGGTTTTATGTATAATAGTTACTACAACAGAAAGACTAAATAATTCATGATTTCCTAAGAAATGTAAACATTTATTACTTAAATAAATATACTTGGTAGTTATATTTTCATTAAATAACAGTATTAATAGGTAAACATAAGCCATTCTTATTCATGTTTTCTTTTAACAAGGTACCTGAAGTTAAGTGAATATACTAATTCCGATTTTCCAGTGACTTCTCAATCTATTCTTTGTAGAAATCATATTTTAAAAAAATATACTATTACTATAGTGCATTGAACCAAAACTAAGGAAACCAAGTTGCATAATTTTTAGTTGCCTGTAGGTTTTGGATAGATATTTCGTAATATGCTCTTGTTATTTAAATCACAAATTTTAGACAACTTACTCGCAGGATGCATTTCTTCCTTTCCAGTTAATCAAATAAAGTAACTATTTTAATAGTTCAATTGTATAAATCTTTTTCTTCTACATACCATAATCAAAGTTCAAATTGGGCTTTTTCACAAACACACACATACACATAATTTATATATGTCCAAATCAAAAGTTTTAGTCAGAAATATTAGTTATATTTTTCCTTTTTCCTATATATATTTAACTGAATTTTTCAACAAATACAACTTATATCAAAATACTATTACAAGAAATCAGAATGTGAAATTACAGTTACTTAATCCTTAATTTGCCTCAAAGTCAAAAAATGCACCAATATTCATTTCTAAATGTTTCTTACAAAGTGAAAAGGCTTTCATTCAAAGGAGAATACTTTTTCCAAATGTATAATTGCTGTATTATTTGGCAGCTTCCAAATTAGCAGTGTTAAGTGAGAAATTGAATACAACAGAAGAAGGAATTTCTATAGGCATTGATAATCTGTCAAATTCTATATAATCAAAATATTCTTCTACCAGGAATACTTTATAATTGTTTCAGTTTGTCACCTCACGAAAGCTAACTCACTTTATGCAACAGAAAACTTTTCAATGAAATTGCAAAGTTGCCAGTGACAGAGAGCTTTTATCATTATTTTGTAGAGAGTCTTCCAGAAAAAAATTTATTATTTTCTCGATTTCCTCAGGCAGTATTGGAACACATTGTACCTCTTGATGAATTAATCAGTGAAGTAAAAGGATTGCATACTCCAGAGTTTTTAAAAACATTATCAAAAACTCACTTAATATCCCAAAGGTACCAACAAAAATTAGCTTTTTAATATCATTTTTTTTCCCCAAGAATTCACACATTTAGCCTTTGCTGCTCATTCTTCTTAGGTATTTTAAAATTAACATTACCGACTTCATTGTTGTATGCCTATGAAACCTGTACAGTCTACCAGCATCATGCCAGAAATGTAAACCAATTCCATTTGTATTTTCTTAGGAAGACTATGAAGATAACTTAGCAAGAAAAAATCCAGAACTTTGAGGGCCTCTCTCAATCTGAACTGCCAGGCATTCAAACTCTACTGCAGTGAGCACAACTCCAATGGGCTGGCCGCATAACCTGAATGCCAACAAGTGTTTACCTAAAACATTGTTTTACACAAGGCAAGTGTTCACACAAAAGTCAGAAGCTTACAAGGATGCACTCAAGACATCTCAAGTATTTTAGTATCAATTTTGAGACATGGAAGACATGGCATAGAACCACACAGCAAGGAAAATATAGATACACCTGAATATTCAGACTCCATTTTAAATATTGAAATGGACTATTTGTACATGATCTTGTGATAGAGCCTTCAGAACTCATATTGGCCAATTGTCAACTACACTATACCTTGTTCTCAACATCATGATGTCCTTGGTTTTCTTTGAATACAAAGTAACAAACACCATCCAAAAAGTCAAAACTACATGGTACCATCCCCATCACTAATCAAGTGAATTAATGCTTGTGACTTAATAAAAAAAATATTCTAACTGAAAAAAATGTATATTTCAGTGATTTTCTTCCATAGCTTTCACATGTGATTACATCTTTTTAAACTACTATTTTTTTTAAGTCACTGAAAAAGTATTCATTGTTCTATATATTTGTCATCTATAACAACCTTGTTTTAAAAGTCTTGGTTCTATCACAAAAGTAGATGACATAACAGTATAGGCTTATTTTAATCCAATTTAGAAATAGAAGATTATGTTTCTTTTACTTTATTCCCTTTTCTCTTTACTCCCTCCCCCCCTTCCCTCCTGCCACACCACCTCTAATGCTATTAGGAAAAAAAAAAAAAAAAAACCTCTGGTGATCTTGCACATAAGATATAGTAAAGTGCTTAGCAAAAACTTACTGAATAAAATATCAGAAAATGTTATCCTATATTTTAATAACAATTATTATTTTTTATTCATAATCTATCAAATTACATAATGCTTCAATTTACAAAAGGGCTTTCCTTATACAAAAGCACTATGGATTAGATGATGAAAACAGAGTTTTACAAATAATTTTCTAATTAGTTATTTTTCATTATGAGTGAGAAGACAGCTGAAGCTTGGCCAAATTTATCATAGGCTTAAAGGTTTGGAACAGGAAGGGACTCCCTTAGGGAATATATCACCCAGGACCTAAACTAACAAAGTTTTAACTACCCAATAACTGCTCAAGTTAAAAAGATAAGAACAGCTGAAAATAAAGAGTGGGAGAAGGATGAGGTTTATGGATAAGGTCCAACTTTCCTTTTTCTATACCATTTATTGTACCAGAAAATACACAGTAAATACGTTTTTTTTTTTTTTATTTTGATTAAAAATCTGAAATATGCTTGTAGAAGTGGCTTAAGGGTTGCAAAGACATTTGTGTTTTGAAAGCAAGCATTAGAATATAACTGATGGTTGTTAGATTTTTTTTCATTTTTAGATGTTTTGTTGATATTCTTTTCTATATCACTAACTTTTGAGATTGTTTTGCTTCAAAAGAACTTTTAGATGAATATATATATATGTATATAAATAAATATTTACATGAATATACATTCACATATTTTATAAGAATTAACACAATCAAACTAAACAAATTATCACATTGGCCATGTATTAAAATATTTACTTCATTTTATACTTGTAGTCCATCATCTCTCTGCCAAGAGGTATGTTCCACCATCATTTCACTGAAGTCACAACTGATCACTTGTTTTAGTCACAGTTTCTAAGCCCAACCCTCCCTACCTTTCCAGTCCTTTCTTCCACATACTCTGATCCTGTGGCACTAATTTCCTTGCTATTCCTTGATCAGAGACGTATCTCCTTGATTTTCATTGCTACCCCAATAACTGGAATGTTCTTCTTCAACTCTACCTTCTAGCTTCCTTCAATTCTCAGCTAAAGTTCCATTTTACACAAGAAGCCTTTCAGAATCCTCCTTAATCTAAGTGCCTTCCCTTTGAAATTATTCCCAATTTATCCTATTCTGTTTATACATAGTGGTTTACATGTTATCTCTTTCATTAGATTGTAACACAGCTCTTGAGAGCAGACACTGTCTGTTATATTCCCAGTGCTTCAGACTGCCTGGAACATAGCAGATACTTGATTAATGCTAATTGATTTGATTTTACATTATTATGATCATGAGTAAATTGTTCTTTTGGTTCTGTTATGTTATCAATTATCAATTGGTAAGTCTTCTCAAATCTCTTGAGTTTTTGCTATTTATCATTTCAAACATGCAATAGTATCTCATTACATTAATATAGTATAATTTGTTCAGCCACTCCCCCATTGGTAGGGGTACTCACATCCTCTCTAGTTAAAAAACAGTCATGTTCTTTGATGACTAATATATTGGAGAACACTATTATTCATATTAATTGCAAAAATTCAAATATACATATAAATATACACATACACACAAATGTGTGCATTTAAATATAGCTTCATGGACATTTATCAGAGATTTTCCCCCAATTATCTAGCTACATAGTGTTTATGCCAACAAAATTGTATATTTAAATTTTATGATTCCCCCTCAAATCTGCCTCAGACACTTAAGATTTCCTAGCTGTGTGACCCTGGGCAAGTCATTTAAGCCCAGCCTCAGGAAAAACAAAACAAAAACAAACAAACTAAGAACAAAAGTTAAGGATTCTTTCCCTAGCCATATGCAAGATGGGAATAACCATTTGGAGCCTATCATGTTATACAGTATAAGGTATTGGCTTAAAAATAATGTCTGCCATGTATTGCTTTCCAGTTTTGGCAGCTTGTTTGCTAGTTAGCCCTCAAATAGAAAAGCTTTACCATTTATGGTTAATATGATTATGTATATAGTTAACATACATGACTAGTATACTTGGGGTTTATCAAATTCTAGATTAAGATTTTCTACTACTTTTAGATCTTATTTACTTAGTTTGGTCCATTGATCAATTTTCTATTTTTTAACCAATACTAACTAGTTTTTGATGACTACTGCATGATCATGTAGTTTACAATATGCTAGGCTGCCTTCAATTTTATTTTTTCCATGGTTTGCCTTAAGAACAGAGAAACTGTATCTTTCCAAATGAATTTCATTATTATTTTATTCAGTTCCATAAAGTTCTATAGACTATCCCTTGGTAATTTGATTGATATGTCAACAAATCCGTAAATTAAAATAGTATCTTCACTATGATTACATTGGTGCAGCCCAACCACTAATTCCTTTCCAATTATCCATCTCCCTTTATTTTTTAAAAAGGTTGAACTGATGTCTTATTTTTATTCACACTGACTTTTGAATTTACCCCAAATAAGTATCGAGGAAGCTTTCCCTAATAAGAAAAATCGTATTTTGACAAAATCAACCAACACATTAAATCTGCCTCAAAAATATATAAACATTTCATACTCAAATATTCTGACCCTTTAAAAAGAAAATGCTGCTTTTTCTCTTCTCTGGTTTCAAACTTGGTCAATATAAATATAGATATATACAATAGAGATAGAAATAAAAAATATATTTAATTACATTGGTATAGTTATTGTATATATTATCTGCTCACTTCACTGTATTAGTTCATAAATCTTGCCAAGTTTCTCTGAATTCTTCATATTCATCATGTCTTACAATGTAATAAGACATTTCTTTCATATACCACAATTTTAGCTACTCCCCAATTAATAGGCACCTATTTTACTATCATAAGAAATGCTTCTATCTGTACTTGGGTACATAGAGGACCTTGTCTTTGATCATCTTCGGAATATCCATCAGGATACTGTGGTATATAGTGTAAGATTCTAGTCTAAATAGGTTTTTCCTTTCACCTGTTGCAAGTTTTCCTAAGAATTATTTTTTAATATGAAGAGTTCTTAGAGGTTATCATGTTCTGTGGGTGTGTTCACATAGTTTCTGATTTCTTACTACTTTTGCCCTGAGGCAAGTGGGGTTGAGTGACTTGCCCAGAGTCACATAGTTAGAAAGTGTTAAGGTTCTGGACTTCCATCCACTGTGCCACCTAGCTGCCCTATAGCTCCTGATTATTAAAAAAAAATAGCTTTTATTTACAAAACATGTGCATGGCTAATTTTCCAACACTGATTCTTGCCAAACCTTCTGTTCCAAATTTTCCGCTCCTTCCCCGCCATCTCCCCCAGATGGCAGGTGTTCTAACACATGTTAAAATCTATGTTAAATCCAATGTACATATACATATCCATACAATGATCTTGCTGCACAACAAAAATCAGATCTAAAAAAAAAAAATAGAAAGAAAATGAAACAAAAATGTATAGGTCCTGATTTTTTAAGCCAAAACCTGGACCTGAAGAAAAGTTCTCTCCTATACAACCTAACAGGAAAAGATAATTTGTTATAAGAATATATAGGGACTTCATCTCCAAATAATTTGTGTTATTGAGTTATGTGAAAACAGTTTTTTTAAATTCTGATTTGTTTAGTCTGTTCCTTGGATACCACTTTTTATTCTCTTAATCAGAACCAAATAATTTGGATAATTACTGCTTTATAATGTAGCTTGATATCTGAAAGTCATATGCCTACTTCATTACTACTCTCCCCATTCCACCCCCACATTATAAACTTCTTGTTCTTCCAAATGTATGTTATTATTTTGCTTAGAACTATGAAGTATTACTCCTTTGGTACCTTAGCATAACAGAATTTTTGAATTTATTTAGTCATTTTCAAGTTTATTTTAATAATATGGCCCAACCATGAGCAATAAATATCCCTGTAATTATTTTGTTCTTTATTTCTTTAAGTAGTTTTGAAATTAAGTTTACAGTTGTATTTATAGGATAGGTTTTAGTAATGACTAAGTTTGTTTGTTTTTTTTTTTTTTTGGGCAATTTGTTGTTGGCTTGAATGGAATTTCTCTGCTGTTTCCTCCTAGTTTTTGATTGTTGTGGATTTACTTTATAACAGTAGAGAAGGAAGATGGCAGAGAAGATACACGCCACTGTGTAAGCTCCTTTCTTCCCTCACAACCAACTAGATTTAATCAGCCTCAGAAATAGCGCTGGACTGATAGAATCCACAAGGACTGGAAGCACAACTTACCAGCTGAAGAGAATATGGAGTTTCAGCAGGAAAGGTCAGCTCCCAGGGGAGGAAGAAGAGAGGCCAGCGCAGACAGTGGGGTAGTGGCACACTGGCCGGTCGCGCTGGGGAGGGCTCTGGGATCAGAGAAGCCACTGAGATAGAGGAATCTGGCACAGGCTGTTAGCTCTTCTCTGCTTATAAAACAGCAGATCAGAAGAGAAATCTAAGCAACTTTAAAATTTAAAGCCAGATTGGACCTTCCCGGATCCCGGGGGTTACTCAGCAGATCTTGGCACCGAGGGTGTGGCCAACATTGGCAACCCAGGCTTTTACCTCGGGGTAGTTAAGAGATTGAAGAGTGGGCGGGGCGGTAACTCATAGTGCCTGGCTCGGCTGGCTGGAGGCTGTGGAACGGAAGTCCCAGAGAAGCAGAACCTTTGAACTAGGGACTGTGGTTTCTGGCAGACACTTCCCAGTTTGAACCCAGGGGGTTTTCACATCACCTGCTGCAGACATCCACGCCCCACCGGGACACATAGGCTAGGCTTTGAGTCGCCTTTACTGTTCAGTCTCAACCTCAGGGAAGCCTCTAAAACACAGCGCCCTCAGGGCACAGCAGTGCTGATCACTTCTGAGGCACTTCCAGGGAGGAGGTGAGGAACTCTATCCCAGAGCTCTATCTTATCTCAGGCACAGGGGCCGCTGCATCCATCTGGTCTGGGAGGAATCTGGTAAAGAAATAAATAAATAATTTCCTACCCCAGGGACAGACCCCAAAAGATTTTTTAAGTATGAACAAAAAAGCCAGAAAAACTATAGATTCCTTCTACACAGAGAAAGAGCGGGTATCCAACCCGGAGGAAGTTAACAGCAGAGAGTCAGCAGATAACAACCTAAAGGGGAATGATTCCTGCCCCCCATCACATAACTCTCTCCATGAAGAGACTCAGAGGAAGGTGGTCTAAGTGTACCTGATCTAAAGCTATATTATATAGCAGCAGTCACCAAAACCATTTGGTACTGGCTAAGAAATAGAACTGTAGATAAGTGGAACAGATTAGATACAAAGGACAAAAAAGGGTACATCTATAGCAATCTAATCTTTGACAAACCCAAAGATACCAACATTAGGGACAAAAATTCATTATTCAGAAAAAAACTGTTGGGAAAACTGGAAATTAGTATGGCAGAAATTAGATATGGATCCACACTTAACACCATATACCAAGATAAGATCAAAATGGGTCCATGATTTAGGCAGAAAGAATGAGATCATAAATAGATTAGAGGAACAGAGAATAGTCTACCTCTCAGACCTGTGGAGGAGGAAGGAATTTATGACCAGAGGAGAATTAGAGATCATTGTTGATCACAAAATAGAAGAGTTTGATTACATCAAACTAAAAAGTTTCTGTACAAACAATACTAATGCAAACAAGATTAGAAGGGAAGTAACAAATTGGGAAAATATTTTTAAAAGCAAAGATTCTGACAAAGGTCTCATTTCCGAAATATATAGAGAAGTGACCCTGATTTATAGGAAACCAAACCATTCTCCAATTGATAAATGGTCAAGGGATATGAACAGACAATTCTCAGATGATGAAATTGAAACTATTTCCACTCATATGAAAGAGTGTTCCAAATCACTACTGTTCAGAGAAATGCAAATTAAGACAACTCTGAGATACCACTACACACCTGTCAGATTGACTAAAATGACAGGAACAAATAATGATGAATGTTGGAGGGGATGTGGGAAAACTGGGACACTGATACATTGTTGGTGGAGTTGTGAAAGAACCCAGCCATTCTGGAGAGCAATTTGGAACTATGCCCAAAAAGTTGTCAAACTGCATACCCTTTGACCCAGCATTGCTGTTATTGGGATTATATCCCAAAGAAATACTAAAGAGTGGAAAGGGACCTGTATGTGCCAAAATGTTTGTGGCAGCTCTTTTTGTTGTAGCTAGAAACTGGAAGTTGAATGGATGTCCATCAATTGGAGAATGGTTGGGTAAATTGTGGTATATGAAGGTTATGGAATATTATTGCTCTGTAAGAAATGACCAGCAGGAGGAATACAGAGAGGCTTGGAGAGACTTAAATCAACTGTTGCTGAGTGAAATGACCAGAACCAGAAGATCACTATACACTTCAACAACAATACTGTATGAGGATGTATTCTGATGGAAGTGGAAATCTTCAACATAAAGAAGATCCCACTCACTTCCAGTTGATCAATGATGGACAGAAATAACTATACCCAGAGAAGGAACACTGGGAAGCGAATGTAAATTGTTAGCACTACTGTCTATCTACCCAGGTTACTTATACCTTCGGAAGCTAATAATTAATGTGCAACAAGAAAATGGTATTTACACACATATATTGTATCTAGGTTATATTGTAACACATGTAAAATGTATGGGATTACCTGCCATCGGGGGGAGGGAGTGGAGGGAGGGAGGGGATAATTTGGAAAAATGAATAAAAAAAATAAAAAAAAATAAAAAAGAAACAGTAGAGAAGCAAGTAGAAGAGAAGTAAAGAAGCAAGATACAATCTATTATGTTCCTATATTTCTGCAAAAAATATTTTGGAAGTATAGTTATGATTCCTAAATACTTCTTGGTGAGTTGATTCTAAGTATTTTAGATTTTTTATGCTTATTCTTATGTTCCCTCATGCCATTTTTAAAAGAAATATCAAAAAAAGTGATTTGTAGACCATAATCACGCTAGATTACTATCTAGTTATTGTTTTGATTAAATTTTCATTGAACATCTACAGTTTTATTTCAGGGTTTCTGATTTCTTTTACAATCCTCTTTTGTATATTTCATGCATACTTCATACCTGTAGACAGACCGTGAGACTTGAAAGTAGGAAGAACTGAGTTCAAATCCTGCCTCAGACATTTACCAGTTGTGTGACTGGACAAGTAACAACCTTTGTCTGCTTCAGTTTCCTTATTTAGCAAAAACAGCTAATAATAGCATCTACCTTACAGAGTTGTTATGGAGACCTTTAATATGTAAAATATTTTTTAATCTTTAACATACTATATAAATGCGAATGGTTTATGTCATTCATTATAAAACCTACTCAGACAGGTCTCATAGGCTTTCAAACTGCCAAAATTGTCTTGATTAGGAATTCCTGCTCTGAGCAAACCAAAATATCATTCACAGTGATCTACCTTCACTTCTGATTGGCTTCAAATTAATTGCCTCCATTTTTTCCTTATTTTCCTATAACAAACATTTTTGGATATTAATTACAATGAACCTCCTGGTTTACCTCTGATCTCATTCAAAAAGTTTCTAGTATTTCCATATTTACTCTTCAGCTTTTTAATATTTAAAAATACTTAATTTAATACTTAAGCTTTTTAATACAATATAAATAAGCTGTACCTTTTGTCAAATACTGTTTCCAAGTTTATTGCCATAATGTTATAGTTTTTTATATAAATATGGCCCATTTCCTAATATTCTTTCCTGATATAAATTTAACCTAGTACTTTGGAACATCTTACTATGACCTCTGCTAATTCTTCACTCTTTTAGAATTTTACTAAGGATTTTGCTTCTTCCCTCCATAGTTTGGGATATTTATTTTATAGAAGGAGTTTGATTAAGATATCTTCTATTGAATTATGTTTCAAAGGAAATAGGACAGTGTGCTAAATTTCATCTTACAGTTTATAGTTGGTAATTTTGAGCATAGTCAGCTAATTGTAATTTAATTTTAGCCTGTAGAACTCTACTAATGCTACCATACCTGAAAGACAGGTAATACAAACTAAGCTTTATGCTTTGATTGGGTTTCCTAAAGCATGCTGAGTCAGAATATTCAATTTCATGATGATGAAAACAAAAATATGATTCTAGACTAGATTTCATCCAAACATCTAAAAGTATTCTTTAAAGACTAAGCACATTGGTGGCAGCTAGGTGGTGCAGTGGATAGAGCACCGGCCTTGAACTCAGGAGGACCAGAGTTCAAATCTGGTCTCAGACACTTAACACCTCCTAGATGTTTGACACTGGGCAAGTCACTTAAAACCAGGCTCAAAAAAAAAAAAAAAAAAAAAAAAAGACTAAGCACATGAAAATAACACATCATGTGAGATTTTTTAAAACAAATATTCTTAAGGGTTGACTTGAAGTGATATAATGGGGGAAATAAAGAATTAGTGCTTTTGGAATAATAAAGCTAAGCAGTCAGTCTTAAGTCATTAAGAAACTGATGTGAAGGCCCAGTTTAAGCAACAGAATGCGTTTTTTTTTTAATTCTTATTATTTGAGTCTTAAGGGAATGAGGACAGGACTGTAACAGAGCTGTGAAACAGAAGGAAGCAACTATACAAATGCCTACAGAAGAATATTATGTCTTAGAGAAAAGCATAAGATCAGATTTTTAACAAACATTATATATTTTAAATTATTTTTTATTACAACATTAAATGACTAGCAAATGCTCTTTATCTGTGTAGTGTTTCACAAAAGTGATTTATAATCTTTTAGGGAAATAATGGTTAAGATACAAAATACATATTCATCTCCACAGATCACATATTAACAGGGAATGGGTCAAATTTTTTCATATTAAAAACAAAAAGTATGACTGGATACCATTGTTTGGGAGAAAAAAGACCTACTCAAATTGACTACTCAGAGATCCCTCATAGAAAACAGAATTATTTATTACAATCTCGAGAAGCAGACCCCATCTTGTCTGTGAGCCAAATTCACAGCTGGAGAGAGCCAGAGCCTTGAAAGTGTTCACAGCTTTTATTCATTTCAGACAAAGAACCTCCAAAATCCAATATGTTGTCATTGGTCACATAGTCTGTATTCCCCTATTAGGTCAGTGGAATGGAGTAGACAAGGTGATATACAGCCTCTTCGGCCACTCCTTTTTGGACAATGGAATACAGCCTAGGCCTTTTCTAAAATCATGTGATAGAGCCTATAGGTATGATTCACTTTAGTTAACTGTCTCTGATCAATGTGCTTAATCTGTAAATTCTTCACCTTTCCACACACCATCCACATAATCCACATAAATTTTTTTCCTGAAAAAAATAATACAGATCCAGAATGATGACTTCCATGTATATGTGGATACTCTCTCCAACAATGAAGAGAAAAATGTATCCATACCTTCTCATCTATGAAATTTTTTATTGGTATTCCCATAACTACTCCAAAGGAGATCCAAAGGGCCTTCTGCTAGATTTCCTGACATTTCATGGATACTAATGAAGCACACAAGTTGTCATTGCATTATCAGCCTACTGCCTTTTCAGATCATCTACTAATGACAGCTTTTGTAACGCTTTAGTACAAACTTTAGTACAACTATACAACTAGTTTTTTTTTAATTTTAATAGGTTTTGTTTACCAGATACATGCATGGGTAAATTTTATAACATTGACAATTGCCAAACCTTTTGTTCTATTTTTTCCCCTCCTCCACCCGCCCAGATGGCAGGTTGACCAATGTATGTTAAATATGATAAAGTTAAATACAATGTGTATATATATATATGTATATATATATATACACATATATATAGTGTTTCTACTGTACTTTCCCACTGCATATTTAATTCTTCAAAAACTATTATTAAGAGATTCATAAAAATAGGCATTACTGTTGGTTTCAACCCTTTCATTTTCACAACTTCTGATCTGGGGTCTCATTGTCTTAATCATAGTATCCTTTATTATTCTCTCATTCTAGAACCATATTCAAGTCAACTCTCCTTCAGTGGCCCCCTTAGCCCCATCCTGCCAAGTTTTCCAGACTAGAAATGTGCTTCCTTAGCCACAATACTGCACAATACGTCATCTCTTCCAATTAAAACAAGTTGCTAGAGAGCAAGAATTGTCTTTGTCTTTCTAACTCTAGTTCTTACCATTTCAGTTGGCATGTAGTAGGAACTTTTTCATTCAGCTCAATGGCAATCAAACCTGCTATATTCATTCGATCTTTTGACAGAATCTTTCTAAGATATATGTACTGATGGACCAGAATGCTTACAACCTCAAAAACAAAATCTAACTGAAAGGTTTAAGCATTTCAGTGATTGAGGCTTCATGCTGTGTCTTCCTATCTAGCTATCTACACTATTCAGTTATAAATACATACAAAAGGAAGATAAAAAGATGAATTGGAACATACTTTCCCTGATCCTTCTAGGCAAGTTGAATTTAATAATAAATTATCTGAAATACAAATGCAATGAAAGCTAACTTCATTCTATTATACAAGATATCAACAAAACATAGCATAGTAAGTAATCCTGCATGTGATCCCATCACACCACTGTATAGCATTTTAGTCATGACTGGTACTGTTGGTAGAAAGGACCAGGTTACTAACAACATCTGAAAATAAATAAATAAATAACTGTGTGTGTGTGTGTGTGTGTGTGTGTGTGTGTGTGTGTGTGTGTGTGTCTCAGAGAGAGTCTCTCTCAGAGAGTGTCTCTCTCAGAGAGTGTCTCTCAGAGAGTCTCTCTCAGAGAGTCTCTCTTAGAGAGTCTCAGAGAGTGTCTCTCTCAGAGAGTCTCAGAGAGTGTCTCTCTCAGAGAGTCTCAGAGAGTGTCTCTCTCAGAGTGTCTCAGAGAGTGTGTCTCAGAGTGTCTCAGAGAGAGTCTCTCTCAGAGAGTCTCAGAGAGTGTCTCTCTCAGAGTGTCTCAGAGAGTGTCTCTCTCAGAGTGTCTCAGAGAGTGTGTCTCAGAGTGTCTCAGAGAGTGTGTCTCTCAGAGTGTCTCAGAGAGTGTGTCTCTCAGTCTCTCTGAGAGTGTCTGTGAGTGTGTGAGTGTGTGAGTGTGTGTTGTGTGCACGCATGTGCGTGCATGTGCACGTACACGCGCGTGTGTATGTATAATACCATTGGGTCATACTACCCTTTTGCTTCCAAAATAAGGCATTATTTATTCATTATCCATATAGCATGAGCTTTGAAGTCTTTGCAACAATGAGAATAGAGCTTTCACTGATCCAGACACAAATTCTTAGCCTTTGTTCACAATTACTAAGAGTCAGAGTAAAACTGGTTTGCAGAGGAATCAGATCTATGATTTTTATCCTCCTCATTACTATATTCTGACCCACCAAGATAATTTACCAGAGATTCTAGAGTATAAACCTGAGAAAAGACTATCAATCCATGTCTCATAAAAATTACAGATATTTATTTAGTTGAAGATTATAAGATGCTTGAAATTCTTCAGTCAGCGAATTAATTACCAGCAAATTCTGTTCAAATAGTATCCCCAGAATATTAGAGTTAAAAGGAACCTTAGAATTTACCTAGGCCATAAAAGGTACAGGAGAGAAACAAATGACAAGTCAAGTAGGCAATCAACATCCAAGGGACTAGATTCCCTTCTTCTAGTAAGTCTGTTTATCCTCCTGATGAATAACTCATAGGTCCCTTTATCTGTAATATTGCCATACCCCTCAGTTACCTGAGCTTTTTGTTCTATCATTCAAGTCATGACTGACTTACTCTATGTAACACTATGGACTTTCCAAGTATGCCATGAGCCGTCTTACAGGATGTAGCTGCAACCTGTTGAGTGAGACTACTATCACTACACCTTTTCTCACTGCTGGGTCCCTTGTGGTGTGCTCTGAGTGGTTTAAAATGCTACTGAGTACATACCAAAGGCACAAGCCATCCCTCCTTTAGTGCACTTGCTTCTGACTGTGCAGAACACAGTAGTAGAAAGAAGATAAAGGTAACTGGGATCAGACAATGACACCTACCCAAGCAACTCCTGATCCACAGATCCAGTAGTCTAAATTAAAATAGGAGCTCTCCCATAGCACATGTGATAGAACCAGTATTCATATTTTCCTGCAAATTCATTTTCCCTAAAAAGCAACAAAGTTCTGGGGACCTGATTGGCCCCTGCCTCCCTTGATGAGGCTTCCTCAGAAACCTCAGGCATAAAAGCCCATTCACATGGAGTCAGGTTCCCTCCAATTTGGTGATTTCTGAAAACCACCTGAGTCATCATACTCAGTCCTGCTTAGCAGCTTTGTTTCCATATTGGCTGGAAAGGAGGGACCACTGTAATGTTGTTGTATATTTTTGCAATGGTTAGTATAATTTAAACTTCCTTTTCTTAATTGTGCAATTTTTTGTGAATGCTTCATTGAAGCCCAACAGCAAACCTGAATTAACGGGGTTAACTAACAGCAGAACAAAGTACATACCATGCACATCAGCTGAATCCCAAGACCTTCCAACATCCCAGCTGCGCTGCCTTGGTACTCTCTTCCCTCCATGATAAGGGTTTCCTTCCTCTTCACCCATGAAACTGTGTTTTGACAGTTTTTTTTTTTTTCTTTTCCCAGTTTTCTTTCACCATTACACCTAAATAAATGTCTCTTTAAGAATTGAATTAAGGGTTCATTTCCTACATTTTCTTGATACAAGACATGCTAGTTATAGGTATGACAAAGAATTATCTATTAAGTAGTAAACCTCTAATGTCAAACTCTCTGGAAAGTACTATTATTTTTTACATGTAGATAACAAAATTAACCATAACAGAGGCAATAATACAAATTTAAAAATGACAAAGGTACAGCCCACAAAAATGTTCAATTAATTAATCTTCTTGCAATACAGAAGAATATAGGAATATAGACTACATCAGAAGAATGGAAGTGCTTAATTATAAACCATATGTGTCAATTAATTATACATTTAAAACTAGATTATTAAGAAATTAAGTCAATTTTTTAAAGAGTAGAAGTCTAGCTTCTCAAGATCTCTAAAAAAAAAGGGAGATAATGAACTAAGGGAAAAATGTGAACTGTGATAGCTGATTAATTGAAATATTAATCAATTTGATAATGATTGCATAAGGAGAGTGATTATAACACTTCAACAACAATACTATATGGTGATCAATTCTGATGGACCTGACCCTCAACAATGACATGAACCAAATCAGCTCCAATAGAGCAGGAATGAACTGAACCAGCTACACCCAGCAAAAGAACTCTGGGAGATGAGTATGAACCACTACATAGAATTCCCAATCCCTTTACCTTTGTCTGCCTGCATTTTCTATTTCCTTCACAGGCTAATGGTAAAGTCTGATTCTTTTTATACAGCAAATAACTGTTTGGACATGTATATGAATATTGTATTTAATTTATGCTTTAACATATTTAACATGTATTGGTCAACCTGCCACCTGGGGGAGGGGGTGGGGGCAAGGAGGGGAAAAATTGGAACAAATGGTTTTGCAATTCTCAATGCTGTAAAATTATCCATGCATAACGTGTAAATAAAAAGCTATAATAATAACTATAAAAAAGGATAGTGAGTATAAATTATGTTATTAGACCTAAGAAAGATGAACTACAGATTGCAAATTACTTAGGAGATATCTAGAGCACTCCAACCTAGTTTTTCCCGATGATGCTCATCAAACCCAGTATGGCAGAGGTGACTTAATTATACGGAAAACCACCTATTTTTTGTCATCCTTTGTCATCCCTCAATTGTCCAACAAGGGAAAATAACCATGATCACTTGAACAAGTTGCCTTTTCTGCTTGCTAGCTGTTTATAAACCAATGAGATTCTGTATTTTTAGTTTGCTTTACCTGTATTCATGGGGTATCAAGCACTATAAAACTAAGGCCCAGGAGGAAAGGGGCATCTCAGATCATGAGATTTTTCCTGAACCCTAAAACTGCTATCATCTTCCTTCCTAAAAATTGACTTGTAGTTAACTACTTGATATATATTTGCATATGCCTATAATATGTATTTGTATTTATTATCTAAAGATAATATTTATGTGTACTTGTCTTCCCCTAACAATATTAGTACTTTGTGAATAAGGATTATTTCATTAATGGTACCTATTCCCAAGGCCCAAAAAGCGCATGGCACAAAACTTAAAATATTTGTCCACTGATTAAAATGAATGCCAATTACATATCAACAGCTTTTTGAACATGTCAAGCTGAATGCATAATAGAAATATCAATATCAATATGTTTCTACCAACCCACCCTCCTTCTGTATGTTCTTATATTGTTGATAACACCACCATCCTTCCAATCACCTACTTTTCATAATCTAATTTCCTTTCTTTATCAAGGTTGTGATAAAACTATTGTTCAGATTCTTAATTCACTAGTTATCTGAACTATTTTAATAACCTCTTAATTGGTTTCCCTACTACTTTCTCTCTTCTCCCATGCATCCTCTACATAGCAGTCAAATTGACATTCAGCATATGTCTGACTATATTACTACTCTGTTCAAGAAGTTTCAGGGGTTTTTTATTGCCTTTAAAATCAAATTTAAATACCCAACAGAGGAATTTAAATTTAGCCTTTTACATTCTGGTTCCAGCTTTATCAACTATATCTGATATTTCCCCTGTGGATAACTATTAGGACATAGACAAAGAGTGCATAGGAGTCATAAGCCTCCATGATTTATGATCTGTCCCACTTGAGAAAGTAGGGAAAATGAAATGCCACACTCAAAATATGGGGCACAGTCTGCATTGACTGGCATTTTTTCTTCATAAAATATTATACAATATAACCAGAAACTATCTTAAGTACAATGAACGGTGCTAAAATTATATTATGAAGGGCACTGCTCCTGTTTCTATTTGACAAAGATTCAGCAATTCAATACCATTTTTAAAATAAGAAAATATGTTTACTTTTTCTAATGTTCCTCTTGAATTCTACTATGTGTCTAAAACTGCTAATTAAAATGTTCAACATTAACCATTCACTCAAGACATCTCAAGTATTTTAGTATCAATTTTGAGACATGGAAGACATGGCACAGAACCACACAGCAAGGAAAATATAGATACACCTGAATATTCAGACTCCATTTTAAATATTGAAATGGACTATTTGTACATGATCTTGTGATAGAGCCTTCAGAACTCATATTGGCCAATTGTCAACTATACTATACCTTGTTCTCAACATCATGGTGTCCTTGGTTTTCTGTGAATACAAAGGAACAAACATCATCCAAAAAGTCAAAACTATATGGTACCATCCCATCACTAATCAAGTGAATTAATGCTTGTGACTTAATAAAAAATATTCTAACTGATAAAAATGCATGTTTCAGTGATTTCTTCCATACCTTTCACATGTGATTGTATCTTTTTAGACTACTATTTTTTTAAGTCACTGAAAAAGTATTCATTGTTCTATGTATTTGTCATCTATAACAACCTTGTTTTAACAGTCTTGGGTCTATCACAAAAGTAGCTGACATAGCAGTATAGGCTTATTTTAATCCAATTTAGAAATAGAAAATTTTGTTTCTTTTACTTTATTCCCTTCTCTCTTCACTCCCTCCTCTTCCCTCCTGCCACACCACCTCTAATGCCACTAGGAAAAAAAAACAAAAACAAAAAAACTCTGATCTTGCACATAAGATGTAGTAAAGTGCTTAGCAAAAACTTATTGAATAAAATATCAGAAAATGTTATCCTATATTTTAATAACAATTATTATTTTTATTCATAATCTATCAAATTACATAATGCTTCAATTTACAAAAGGGCTTTCCTTATACAAAAGCACTATGGATTGGATGATAAAAACAGTTTTACAAATACTACATGTTCCACTGCCCATATTGTACTTCTACTGAACTGTTATAGTTGTATCCTATTGTGCTATCATTGAGCTTGCATATTGTACTTCAAATTATCAAATGTTGTCATAGAAATGGTAATGACTACTTTGGTTTCAAATTGGAGGAAATCACTTTTAATAATCCTTCTAAGTTCTCTGATTACATTACAATGATGTTAAATTATTTATTTGACTTATTTTATAAATCAAATAAATAATTTTATAAATTTTATAAGGACCCGTTCCCTATATTTCTACTTTCAACAGAAATATTTGAACCAAAAATCTATTCCCCACCATAATATTTAATAGTATGTTCATGCATATTAATCTTTTTTTTTTTTTTTTTTTTTTTTTTTTTTCCCTGAGGCTGGGGTTAAACGACTTGCCCAGGGTCACACAGGTAGGAAGTAAGTGTCTGAGACCTCATTTAAACTCGGGTCCTCCTGAATTCAGGGCTGGTGCTCTATCCACTGTGCCACCTAGCTGCCCCCATATTAATCCTTTAAAAATGTTTGTTGAATACAGTTTAGTGACACAGAATCATAATGTGTTCCATAATTTTTTGGTTCTTGTCTTTGGAAATTTTTTTATATATATTTATCTGTGACCACATAGTTTTTTTCTGAGTAGATAGTAAAGTCCTTGAAGATAGTGCTTTTTTTTTTTTCTTTTTTTAGCTGGTAGCACAATAGTTAGAACTCTAAGTTTGAAATCGGGAAGACCCAAATTAAAATTTGATCTAATACATGTCCCAGCTATCCAACCTGCGGAAATCACTTAGCCTTTGCCTACTTCAGTTTTTTTAGCTAAAAAATGAGAAGAACAATAATAACAAACTATCTCCCAGATTTGTTGTGAAAATCAAATAAGATAATATTTATTAAATATGCATAATACATCACCTGGCACATAGTGGTTACTATTCAAATGTTTATTACCCTCTTCTTTATATCCCTATGACTTGGTGCATAGTAGACATTTAGTAAATGCTTATTGAATTATATTTAAAGAGCAAATTTAAAAAAAAATATTGGTCCTATCTAGAGGTTTTTATAACCCAAACAGTTAAACTTATTTGTGAAGAAAAGAATGAAAATGATTTAAACAACAGAACATAATATATTCTGCAGAAAAAAAGTTCTCAAATGCTAAAGTTAAGAGAAGCAGGAAAGCAATGAACAATGAGGAAGACCTCTTAAAACTGTCTAGGAAGAGACTTTTTTTTTTTTTTTTTTTTTTTTTTTTTTGTGTGTGTGTGAGATACCAGTCCACAATTTCACCACCACAAATAAGCTTGACTCCTCTTCCCACTATCAGAGAAGTTTTGTTTTTCTCTCTTTATTAGACGTTCTCATGGGAATAACATCATTTAGAAACAAATATATTCCATGCAATTGCTTTTTTCTCAGAAGCACCAACCTCTAGAGTGAAGAAATCCTGAAGAAGCATCTATTCTCTTTCTTTTCTATAGAGAAATTTCCCCTTAAACAATTGTTGGACAAATAAAAATCCTCCCTCATCTAGACTATGCAGCTCAGAGAAAAGGTTGTTATTCCTGCTTGTTCCTGGTAGCATTTGAGGTATTGAAGAGAGACCTTCTTTCCTTCTTATGGTCTTAAAATAATCCACAATTTTGTCAAAAACATTCAAATAATCCCACCCTTAAAGCATCATCAAAATCCCATCAATTGACTTCTGCTGTAGTAATAACTTATATAAAATTTTCTCTCATTAAAAGAAATTGAAGAAAAGCATCATCAGTCTCTGACTCTTCTAATCTTGTCAGGAATAAGGTGAGTAACCAGATTTCATAAACTTTAACTCAAAAGCAGTTAACTGAGGAGACATAGGGATGCCCAAAACACACTAATGCTTTGTTGAAAAGATGAGAGAATCGACTGGACTGGGGCGGAGCCAAGATGGCGGAGAAGAAACACACGTCTCTGTGAACGTCCTCACTCCCTCACAACCAATTAGATAAATTAAGTCTCAGAATTAGCCCAGGACTGATAGATACCACAAGGACTGGATATACTACATGCCAGGAAGAGGCATAGAAAATACACCATATCTGAGGGAACTTAGTGAGGGGGAGAATCATTGTGTGAATCTTACTCTCATCAGGAGAGGCTCAAAGAGTAAATAATTAACATATTTGTTTTTCAGAGAATTTTCTCTCACCTCATTAAAAGGGGGGAGAGGAAAAGGGAAAAGGAAAAGGAGAATAATTGAAGGGACTTGGAGGGAGGGAGGGGGGAGGAAACCTAAAAAAAAAAAAAAAAAAAGGGGGGAGGGTTGCCATTCAGTTTGTTTTATGGTTTGATTTGTCTAAATCTGAGAGTGCAAGGTTGAGATCTCCCACTATTATAGTTTTACTGTCTATTTCTTCTTGCAGTTCTCTTAACTTTTCCTTTAGAAAGTTAGATGCTATACCACTTGGTGCATATATGTTTAGTATTGATATGGCTTCATTATTTATGCTACCTTTCAGCAGGATATAGTTTCCTTCCTTATCTTTTTTAACGAGATCTACTTCTGCTTTTGCTTGATCTGAGATAAGGATAGCTACCCCTGCTTTTTTGGCTTTACCTGAAGCATAATAGGCTCTGTTCCAACCTTTTACCTTTACTCTATATGTTCTGCTTTTTGATCCAATCTGCTATCCGTCTCCGTTTGATGGGATCGTTCATCCCATTTACATTTACAGTTAAAATTACTAATTCTGTATTTCCTGCCATCGTATTATCCCCAGATTATGCTTTTTTCCCTTGACCCCCCTGATCCCCCTCCCCGATATTTAATTTAGAGACCCCCCTTGGACGCGCAACCGTCCCTCTTTTTTTTTTTTTTCTATGCCTCTTCCTGGGATGTAGTTTCCCTCTTTTTATCACTCCTTCCCCTTTTTCTGAACCGACCTCCTTCCCTTTACTACACCCCCCTTTTTTTCTTTTATATCAGTAAAATCAAATTATCCTTGAGTATTTTTTATATACCCACAACAGAGTTACAGTTCTCAAGGGTTCTGTGTACCTTTTTCTGTTTCTCTTCAGTCTTGTGGATGTAGATCAAATTTTTTGTTTAAGTCTGGTTTTTTTCTTAGAAACATATAGAATTCCTCTGTTTCATTGAATGACCATCTTCTTCCATGGAAAAAGATGCTAAACTTAGCTGGGTAGTTCATTCTTGGTTGCAGTCCTTGATCTTTTGCCTTACAGAATATCAGGTTCCAAGCCCTTCTATCTTTTAATGTGGAGGCAGCCAGATCTTGGGTGACCCTTATTGTAGCACCTTGGTATTTAAATTGTTTTTTTCTAGCTGCTTGCAGGATTTTCTCCTTTGTGTGGTAATTCTGCAGCTTAGCCACTATATTCCGTGGTGTTCTTTTTTTAGGGTCTATTTCAGAAGGAGTTCGATGAATTCTTTCCACATCTACTTTCCCTTCTGTTTCTATTATCTCTGGACAGTTCTCCTTGATAATTTCCTGTAAAATAGAATCTAGGCTCTTTTTTTGGTCATAGTTTTCTGGAAGTCCAATAATCCGCAGATTATCTCTCCTAGATCTATTTTCCAGGTCTATAGATTTTCCCAGTAAGTATTTGACGTTGTTCTCCAGCTTCTCATTTTTTTTGTTTTGTTCGACTGATTCTTGGGTTCTCTGTGAATCATTCATTTCTATTTGTTCCATCCTGACTTTTAAGGAGTTATTTTCTTCTTTCAAAGTTTTTAGTTCTTTTTGTAAATGCCCAATTTCGTTTTTAAATGAATTATTTTGCTCTATTGAATTTTTTTCCATTTCCCTAATTTTTTTTTTGAGAATTATTTTCTTTTTCCAATTCAGAAATTCTATTTTCTTGAGACTTTTTTATCTTTTCCAATTCAGAAATCCTACTTTCCTGTGTTTTTTTAACCTTTTCTAATTCATAAATTTTGTTTCCCTGCATCTCCTGTGAATTCTTTATTTTTTCCAACTCCAATTTCAGGACGTTGTTATTCTCTATCATCACTTCCCTTTCCTTTCCCCATTTTTCTTCAATCTCCCTCAATTTTTTAAGAGTTTCTTCTAGGAGAGAGTTATGTGATGGGGGGCAGGAATCGTTCCCCTTTAGGTTGTTATCTGCTGTCTCTCTGCTGTTAACTTCCTCGGGGTTGGATACCTGCTCTTTCTCTGTATAGAAGGAATCTATGGTTTTTCTAGCTTTTTTGCTCATACTTAAAAAATCTTTTGGGGTCTGTCCCTGGGGTAGGAAATTATTTATTTACTTCTTTACCAGCTTCCTCCCAGACAGGATGGATGCAGCGGCTCCTGCGCCTGAGCTAAGAAAGAGCTCTGGGAGAGAGTTCCCCACCCCCTCCCTGGAAGTGCCTCAGAGGTGATTAGCACTACCGTGCTTCGAGGGCGTAGAATAGTAAAGACAGCACAAAGCCCAGCCTATGTGTCCGGGTGGGGCGTGGATGGCTGCAGCAGGTGACATGAAAAGCCCCTGTGCTCAAACTGGAAGTGTCTGCCAGAAACTGCGGTCCCTAGTTCAAAGGTTCCGCTTCTCTGGGACTTCCTGGAGCTGAGTTCCACTCCCTCCAGCTAAGCTAGGCAGTGTGTGTTGCCTTGGGCCGTATCCACCCACTTGTCAATCTCTTAACTATTCTCAGGTGGGAGCTGAGGCCACACCCCCTGGTGCCGAGATCTGCTGAGTCACCCCCAGGATCGGGGAAAATCTAATCTGAGTTTTAAAATATTTTGGCTTTCTCTTCTGAACTGCTAAATAATTAGCAGAGAAGAGCTAACAGCCTGTGCCAGATTCCTTTACCTCAGTGGCTTCTCTGATCCCAGAGCCCTTCCCAGCGCAATGGGCACAGTGTGCCACTACCCCACCGTCTGTGCTGGTCTCTCTTATTCCTCCCCTGAGAACTGACCTTTCCTGTTGAAACTCCAGATTCTCTTCAGCTGGTAAGTCGTGCTTCCAGTCCTTATGGTATCTATCAGTCCTGAGCTAATTCTGAGACTTAATTTATCTAATTGGTTGTGAGGGAGTGAGGACGTTCACAGAGACGTGTGTTTCTTCTCCGCCATCTTGGCTCCGCCCCCTGTATCCTCAGTTCTTAACACAGTATCTGACAGATAACAGATATTTAATAAATATTTTTTGGCTAATTGACATGTTGAGAAACAATTTTCTCAAATGTTTTTTATACACTAAATTTTTTTATACATTGAAAATTATACATTCTGTCAAATTTACAATAAAAATAAAAATTTTGCCTAGCATTTATATATCATTTTGTATTTTATAAGGTGCTTAAAATTCTCATTTTATCCTCCCAACAATCTTCAGAGACAAGTATTATTATCCCTTTTTATAGATGATAAAACCAAGGTTGACATAAGGTAATTGACTTAAGCGGGGTCATTCAGATAATAAATACCTAAATATGGATTTGAACTCAATTGTCTAACTCCAAATTCAGCATTATATCTGCAGTATCAAGTAGCTGTTCTTTTTTTTTTTTATTTTATAATTATAACTTTTTTTTTCACAGTACATATGCATGGGTAACTTTTTACAACATTATCCCTTGCACTTACTTCTGTTCAGATATTTTCCCTTCCTCCCCCAACCCCCTCCCCCAGATGGCAGGCAGTCTTATACATGTTAAATATATTACAATATATTCTAGATACAATAGAATTGAATTTCTTGTTGCACAGGAAGAATTGGATTCAGAAGGTAAAAATAACAGTTTACACTCATTTCCCAGTGTTCCTTTTCTGGATGTGGCTAATTCTGTCCATCATTGATCAATTGGAATTGGATTAGCTCTTCTCTATGTTGAAGATATCCACTTCCATCAGAATACATCCTCGTACAGTATCATTGTTGAAGTGTATAATGATCTTCTGGTTCTGCTTGTTTCACTTAGCATTAGTTGATGTCAGTCTCTCCAAGCCTCTCTGTATTCCTCCTGCTGGTCATTTCTTACAGAACAATAATATTCCATAATATTCATATACCATAATTTACCCAACCATTCTCCAATTGATGGACATCCATTCATCTTCCAGCTTCTAGCCACTACGAAAAGGGCTGCCACAAACATTCTGGCACATACAGGTCCCTTTCCCTTCTTTAGTATTTCCTTGGGATATAAGCCCAGCAGTAGTATGGCTGGGTCAAAGGGTATGCACATTTTGATAACTTTTTGGGCATAATTCCAGATTGCTCTCCAGAATGGTTGGATTCTTTCACAACTCCACCAACATTGCATCAGTGTCCCAGTTTTCCCACAGCCCCTCCAACATTCATCGTTATTTGTTCCTATTATCTTAGCCAATCTGACAAGTGTGTAATGATATCTCAGAGTTGTCTTAATTTGCATTTCTCTGATCAATAGTGATTTGGAACACTCTTTCATATGAGTGGAAATAGTTTTAATTTCATCATCTGAAAATTGTCTGTTCATATCCTTTGACCATTTATCAATTGGAGAATGGCTTGATTTCTTATAAATTAAAGTCAATTCTCTGCATATTTTGGAGATGAGGTCTTTATCAGAACCTTTAACTGTAAAAATGTTTATCCAATTTGTTACTTCCCTTCTAATCTTGTTTGCATTAGTTTTGTTTGTGCAGAAACTTTTTAATTTGGTGTAATCAAAATTTTCTATTTTGTGATCAATAATGATCTCTAGTTCTCCCTTGGACACAAATTCTTTCCTCCTCCACAAGTCTGAGAGGTAAACCATCCCATGTGACTCCAATTTATTTTTGATTTCGTTCTTTATGCCTAAATCTTGGACCCATTTTGATCTAATCTTAATATGTGGTGTTAGATGTGGGTCCATGCCTAGTTTCTGCCATACTAATTTCCCGTTTTCCCAGCAGTTTTTCTCAAATAATGTATTCTTATCCCAAAATTTGGCATCTTTGGGTTTGTCAAACACTAGATTGCTATTTTCATTCACTATCTTGCCCTGTGAACCTAACCTATGCCACTGATCAACTAGTCTATTTCTTAGCCAATACCAAAAGGTTTTGGTGACTGTTGCTTTATAATACAGTTCTAGATCAGGTACAGCTAGACCACCTTCACTTATTTTTTTTTATTATTACTTCCCTTGAAATTCTCGACTTTTTGTTGTTCCATATGAATTCTGTTGTTATTTTTTCTAGGTCATTAAAATAGTTTCTTGGAAGTCTGATTGGTATAGCACTAAATAAATAGATTAGTTTAGGGAGTATTGTCATCTTAATTATATTCGCTCGGCCTATCCAAGAACACTGAATGTCTTTCCAATTATTTAAATCTGACTTTATTTTTGTGGCAAGTGTTTTGTAATTTTGCTCACATAATTCCTGACTCTCCTTTGGTAGATATATTCCCAAATATTTTATACTATCGACCGTTATTTTGAATGGAATTTCTCTTTGTATCTCTTGCTGTTGGATTGTGTTGTTAATGTATAAAAATGCTGAGGATTTATGTGGATTTATTTTGTATCCTGCAACTTTGCTAAAATTCTGAATTATTTCTAATAGCTTTTTAGCAGAGTCTTTGGGGTTCTCTAAGTATACCATCATGTCATCTGCGAAAAGTGATAATTTGATTTCCTCATTTCCTACTCTAATTCCTTGAATCTCTTGATCGGCTCTTATTGCCAAGGCTAGCGTTTCTAGTACTATATTGAAAAGTAATGGTGATAGTGGGCAACCTTGTTTCACTCCTGATCTTACAGGGAAAGGTTCTACTTTATCGCTATTACATATGATATTTACTGAAGGTTTTAAATATATGCTCATTATTATTTTAAGGAATAGTCCATTTATTCCTATACTCTCAAGTGTTTTTAGTAGGAATGGATGTTGGATTTTATCAAATGCTTTTTCTTCATCTATTGAGATGATCATATGGTTTTTATTAATTTGATTATTAATATGGTCAATTATACTAATAGTTTTCCTAATATTAAACCAGCCCTGCATTCCTGGTATAAATCCCACTTGGTCATAGTGTATTATCCTGGGGATGATTTTCTGAAGTCTATTTGCTAATATCTTATTTAAGATTTTAGCATCAATATTCATTAAGGAGTTTGGTCTATAGTTTTCTTTCTCAGTTTTCAATCTAACTGGTTTAGGTATCAGAACCATGCCTGTGTCATAAAAGGAATTTGGTAGGACTCCTTCAATCCCTATTTTTTCAAATAGTTTACATAGCATTGGAGTTAGTTGTTCTTTAAATGTTTGGTAGAATTCACATGTAAATCCATCTGGTCCTGGGGACTCTTTCTTAGGAAGTTGGTTAATAGCTTGGTCTATTTCTTTTTCTGAGATGGGACTATTTAGACTACTTACTTCTTCCTCTGTTAATCTGGGTAAGCTACATTTTTGAAGGTGTTCTTCCATTTCATTTAAGTTATCGAATTTATCGGCATAAAGTTGAGCAAAGTAGCTCCTAACTACTGTTCTAATTTCCTCTTCATTAGTGGTGAGTTCTCCCTTTTCATTTTCAAGACTAACAATTTGCTTTTTCTCTTTCCTTTTTTTTAATCAGGTTTGCTAAGGGTTTGTCTATTTTGTTGGTTTTTTCATAGAACCAACTCTTAGTTTTATTAATTAATTCAGTAGTTTTTTTACTTTCAATTTTATTAATCTCACCTTTTATTTTTTGAATTTCAAGTTTCATGTTTGCCTGGGGGTTTTTAATTTGTTCCTTTTCTAACAATTTTAGTTGTAAGCCCAATTCGTTGGCCCTCTCTTTCTCTTTTTTATGCAAGTAGGCCTGTAGAGATATAAAACTTCCCCTTATTACTGCTTTGGCTGTATCCCACACATTTTGGTATGATGTTTCATTATTGTCATTTTCTTGGGTGAGATTATTAATTATGTTTATGATTTGCTGTTTTACCCAATCATTCTTTAGTATAAGATTATTTTGTTTCCAATTATTTTTTGGTCTATTTTCCCCTGGCTTTTTATTAAATGTAATTTTGATTGCAGTGTGATCTGAAAAGGATGCATTTACTATTTCTGCCTTACTGCATTTGATTTTGAGGTTTTTATGCCCTAGTATATGATCAATTTTTGTATAGGTTCCATGAACTGCTGAAAGAAAGTGTATTCCTTTCTGTCTCCATTTAGCTTTCGCCAAAGATCTATCATATCAAACTTTTCTAGTATTCTATTTACCTCTTTGATTTCTTTCTTATTTATTTTGTGTTTTGATTTATCTAATTCTGAGAGTGCAAGGTTGAGATCTCCCCCTATTATAGTTTTGCTATCTATTTCCTCTTGCAGCTCTCTTAATTTCTCTTAAGAATTTAGATGCTGCAGCATTTGGTGCATATATGTTTAATATTGATACTGCTTCATTATTGATGCTGCCCTTTAGCAGGATATAATGCCCTTCCTTATCTCTTAATTAGATCAATTTTTGTTTTTGCTTGATCTGAAATGAGGTTGGCTACTACTGCTTTTTTGGTTTTGCCTGAAGCATAATAGATTCTGCTCCACCCTTTTACTTTTAGTTTGAATGTATCACCCTGTTTCAGGTGTGTTTCCTGTAAACAACATATAGTAGGATTCTGACTTTTAATCCAATCTGCTAACTGCTTCCTCTTTATGAGGCAGTTTGCCCCATTCACATTTATGGTTAAAAGGACTAATTCTATATTGCTTGCCATCCTATTAACGCCTGCTTATGCTTTTCCCCTTTCCTTCCCTCTTACCCCCCTAACCAGTATTAAACTTGTGAACACCACTTGCTTTTCACAGCCCTCCCTTTTTAGGATCCCTCCCCTACTTTAAAGTTCCTCCCCTTATTTTACCCCTTTTCCTCAGAATTTCTGTATTCCCTTCCCCTTAGCTTACTCCTCCAAGTAGCTATTCTAACTTAGTGATGAGCCACTCTAAACTTAGACAAATTGGTGCTTAGGTACTATATGTAATGTGCTATTAGACTCATGCTAAAAGTTCTGCTCATTACTACCTTTCTGACCTTGCATTACATCTGCTTATATTCAGTCACCTCCACACTATTATGATGCATTAAAAGAGGACATTAGGAAAGGATCTACCTGACATCACACTCAAAAGTTATAAAAATAAGAATAATATACCAAAGAATAAAGATGTACAAAAATCTTTAAAAATAGAATTGTTTTTAGGAGTGGAAGATATCCAATGAAATAAGGAATTAAAAAGACATCAAAATATTTTGGTTTTATAAAAAGTAATTCTAAAAAATGTCTTTTTATACCACCTGCATGTTGCATTTTCTGAGGCTGCCAACTTTACTTACCTCTGGTCTAAGTTACGTGGTGGTATCTAGAGGGACAGAATTACAGTTTCTGAATTATTGAGGCACATATTAATAAGGAAAAAAGGGAAGTGGAGTTTTGAGAAGTTAATTGTTCTTAAATATTTTTATGACTGTTTATGCAACATAATCAAGTTAAGAAGGAGATCAGTAAGGCTGAGATATTTGTGCTAATGTGTTAGAAGCCTTTTCCTATAAGAAGGTATTAAAATTAAGTATGGCTTAGAAAATGACAATTAAAAAAATTATTTCATTGGGCTTTAATATCACAGATTTTGACTTAGAAAGGAACCTGAAGCTAATTTAGTCCAGTCTTATCTTTAAGATGAGGAAACTGAAGTCCCCAGAGGCTAATTAATCATTTGACATCACACAAGTAGTAAGTAGCAGGATTAGAATTTGAATCCAGTTACTCAGTCCATGACTTTTCTGAGATACCATGTTTTCTCATTGACTGTCATCACTACTAGAGTAGAAACTTATGACATCAAAGATAAGATTCTTTCAGATAGGGATTATTTCATTTTTTGTACTTTTATTTCCAGCTACTAAAACACATAACTCCTGACACACAATGTAGATACTTAATAAAAACTTTTATTTATTTCCTTAAATTCAGTGATTATTTCTTTGTCGATCATGGTAAGATTTATCTACCCTAATTTTTCTGTTGAACTTTACTCTTTCCTTTCCAACTGCATATTATGCATCTTCAACTTAGTATCCAAAACATATCTTTAATTCAATATAACTAAAACTTAATCCATTGCCTTTCTCCAAACCATTTTATGAAAAGGAAAAAAAAAAATTCCAGTTAAGAGTACTGCTATCTCACAACTTAGATTTTACCCTTGAATTCTCATTCTGTTTTTAATCCATATATCCAAAATTCTGTCAATGTATTTTGAGTTTATATTTGTTGTATCTATCACATATCCCTTTTTCTCTCTCCAACACTGTTAACATCTCATGTGGTCTTCATCATCTCACATCAGAACTACAGAGTCTGCTCATTGTTTTGCCTGTCACAAGTATCTCCACTCCATTTTATCCATCACCTCATTGACAAAGTGAACTTTGTAATACTGACTATAACATTCTCCCACTCGGTGAATTCTTTTGGTTCCCTATCACTTCCAGAATCATATATAACATTCTCTTTTCAGTATTTAAAATCTTTTATAACATGCTTCAACTCCAGTATTCCTGTACATATGTCTTAACATACACTCTTTGACCCAATGACTATGGACCTTAAGATTCCTTGAACACATAATTCCATCCACTCAATATCATATTCAAAACTATGCTAACAAAACTCAAAAAATTGAGATTTCCAAAAGCTGTCAGACAAGAATTTTTAGGAGCTAAAAATATCCAATAAATTAATAAGTTAGGATATAGTTAGATATTTTATTTATAATATGTAATATTAAAAGATATTTTATCATTCTATTTGCATATTTCTAGCTAGCTGTTGCATTGCTATACTAGCTTCTATATATGCATTGTCTCCTACTGGTAGATTGTAAGCTGCCTGAAAGTAAGCACTGTTTTAACTTTGTAATTATATGACTTGTGCTTTATATCCTGAAGTCTAGGGCTTAATTCATTCAGAGTACTTAATATTTTTTTTTATTCATTCTTTTGAATCCCTGCAAGTCAATGGCTGCATGGATTGAAACAATAAAAGAGGGGTAGCTAGTTGGTATAGTGGTTAAAACACCAATCCTGCAGTCAGGAGGACCTGAATTCAAATCTGCCCTCAGACACTTAACACGTCCTAGCTGTGTGACCCTGGGCAAGTCACTTAACCTCAGCCTCGGGGGAAAAAAAAAAAAGAAAAGAAATAACAAAAAAATTTTACTTTTGCCACGAAAACCAAGAGAGCTTTCCTTAGACAGATTTTTGTGGCAAGAACAAAAGGTACACTGAGGAAGTAGAACTACAAGTGGCAGTGGGAATGGAATTATGATTCAATTCTGGAGCTAGCTGAGTCCTTTGTCTAGTCAATGATGTGTCTGATCCAATTTCTCACTTGTAAGAAAACTTTATTGAATGATGGGGACTGGGGGAAGACTTGGTTGCATTGTTTAAACATGGTTTAAGGACATGGTTAAGTATCCTGAAGAAAATACAGACTAGAATCAGGAAAAACAAAACAAAACAAAGCAATACTCTTAGACATTTCTGTAGGTTCTTCCTTCATTTTACTGTTCTTATTTCCTTCACCTTAGAAACTGAGGTTGTTTTCCTATAATGCATAATATTTCTTGTTCCTTAAACACTTTCCATTCTTTCCTTCACATTAAGTTCACACTCTGTATTTTCCTCCCATTTCTATTAAGACTAAAAAGTCTTCTATTTCTTTTCAGATAAACTTATTCAATTAAATATGATTTTTCAAATATTTATCATCATATATGAAGACAATAAGGATATAAAGAATGAGATAATAAGCATTTTCTGGCACTTATTCTGTGCCAAGCAATGTGCTATGAACTTTTTTCAAATATTATTTTATTTACTCCTCATATCAGTCTGGAGAGTTAGGTGTCATTATTATTCCCAAAATGTTAAAGAAACTGTAGTGGTCAGAAGTTAAAAAATTAAGATTCCAAGTCTTATAGCTAGCGTCTGAGACCAAAATTGAAGTCAGGTCTTCCTGATTTCATACTCAGCACTCTATCTACTATTCCAGCATCTGGATAAAAACAAAAAGAAAATAAATCTTGTCTTCAAGGAATTTGCTTTCTTGGAGGAAAAAGCATATTGATTTAAGTATATATTGAATAACATATAGAGGGGAAAATAAAGTCATCTGTATTACTTCAAAACTTTGCATATCATTCAATTTGAATTTAATTCAAAAGGTGTATCTTAAGGACTTAATATATGTGAATTTCAGTATTTAATATTGGGAGGGTGATCAAACTCTCTAACTCCAATTATTTATTCTGATAATTATTATTTTAAAAATAGCAAGAAACAAGTCGGCTTTTTAAAAACAATCTGATAAATAACAAACTCATAAATAAATAACAATAGAATCATTGTACTACAGTCAGAGAACTGGAAGGATTCATGAAAATGATCTTTTTAAACTTTCTAAAGTCATGACCACAATCACCCTAATCCTTTTACAAGAGCAGAACCATAGCATAATTTAAGATATAATTTGCAAGTACAATTGAGAAAAAGGAAGAATGAGAGCATATATATGGCCTGGGAGATTCTATGTATTTGGGGAGCAAGTACTGACATCAGCAGTGACAGACAAAAAAAGCATGTATTTGTTCTCTTTATAAAGTTGTCCAAGCTAAGACCTGGTTGGAGGGGAATCTCTAATGCCTACGATGAAATAGAAAGAAGAGTCAATATTCTAAGAATTTTTAGATTTTCTTTTTGCTATATGGATTTTGAAAGCATTCTACCCTTTATGACGTCCTTTAGTGCATTCTTCACATTCTTTTAATGCAGATTGTACATCAAGGGGTTCACTGTAATATTAAAAACTGAGTCTAATTTCTTCTGGGTCACAGTTGGAAATATTGAAGAAACCATAAAAAAGCTTCCAGATGTGAGCCATAGATGCTGAAGGCTTTATAAAAACCGTTTCTGGAATGTATGTGAAAGATGTTCAGAAGAATGAAATGGTAAAAGATGGAGATGAGCATAGTTGTGGCCAATATATTTAACCTGCCAGCATTCATCATCAGAAGGTCACTGATGTAGGTGTTGGATCGGGAGAGCTTCTGAAAAGGGAAGAACATCACAGAAGGAATGATGGATAAAAATTTTCCCACAGAAAAAGTCTAGCTAGAGAAATTGTATGACTAATAACCTCAATGCCTCCCTTCAACATTGTGGATACACCTACCACCAACAGGGCTCAAAATCATGGACTATGGTAACATTATAGAGGTTTACAAATAGCAATATAGTGATCATAAACCAGTTGTGTGCATGGAGAATCCAGCAGTCACAAAGAAGTGAGGAGAGGGGGAAAACCGAGCCAACCTGGGTAGGAAATAATGTTATTTTCTGATACAAAATTATCCAAAGTTTTATGTGTAAAGAAGGAGACTACAGGAAATCTAGGAATGATATATTACTGTGGAAATAGTACCTGGGAGTGTGAAACTGAGGATGATCCAGATGGATAAAATGAAGTTTAATTTCCTCAGCATGGAGATTTAGTTGACTTCTAGGAACAAAAAGAAGTGATACCTGGAATCCTGCTTAGTTTGTTTAGCCCAAGAAGATAAATTCTATCATAATCATATGGTACAACTTGTCAGCCATCTCCCAATCAATTGATGTCTCCACGATTTCCAGTTATTTGCCATCTCAAAAAAGTTCTATGAATATCTTTTTTGGTACAAATAGGTCCTTTTCTCTTTTAAAAAAATCTCTTTGGCATAGAGACCTAACTTTGGTATTTCTGGGACAAATGGCTTGCACAATTTTATAGCCCTTTGAACATAGTGCAATTTGTTCTCCAGAATGTTTGGATCAATTTATAACTCCATCAACAGTATATTAGTGTCCAGCTTTTTCATATCCCTTCTAGCATGTGTTATTTTACTTTTGTATCATGTGAACCAATTTGAAAGCTGTGAAGTGGTACTCAAAGTTGTTTTAATTGGTATTACTTTAATCAAGTGATTTAGAACATTTTACATTACTATAGATACCTTTGATTTCTTCTTTTGAAAATTGTCTATTCATATTCTTTGACTATTTCTTAATTGAAAAATGACTTGTATCCTTATACATATGACTAAGTTCTCTATTTTTGATAAATGAGACCCTCATTTAGCAGCAAGAATAATTTGCTGCTAAAATTGTTTGCCAGTTTCCTGCCTTCTAATTTTGGCTTCATTGGTTTGTTTGTGCAAAATCATAATTTGATGTAATCACAATTATCTGTTTTATAACTTGTAATGTCTTCTATCTCGTTTCGTCATAAAAATTTCCTTATCCAGAAACCTAATGAGTAAAATGAGTAAAACTCCCCTAGTTAGTTTGTGATGTCACCCTTTAATGTCTAAATCACATCCCCACTTTGATATTATATTGATATATGGCATAAGATGTTGATCTACATTTAGTTTTTGCCAAACTCCTTTTCAGTTTTCCCAGAAATGTTTGTGAAATAGTGCTTCCTTATACCCAAATCTTTTTCTTGCTGCTAAATGAAGGTCTCATTAAGACCCCCAGGACCTGGCCCCACCTTTCATCTACATACAGAGTGCAAGGCTTTTCTAAATTAGGCAGAGCCAGGGCAGCTTGGTCTTGGTCTGATCAGGGCCTTGAATGAGGGTTAGGTTATGGCCCAAATATTTGACAGACTGGTAGGCAATGTGGGCTTTGGATAAGGAGATCCTGTAACCCCTAGAGGACAGAAATTTAAGGTTTCTTATGGCTGCATCTAAGGAAACCTCTTAGTGGGGCTGTACATCAAGATACCACCCACATACTAGGTGAGACTATTGTTAAATCTCTTAGATCTTTAGCCAGGGCTAAAATTTTGTGCTTAAGGAATTTCTCAATCAGAGGTTGCAATCCTTCCCTAGCTTTTTATGGAGGAATACCCTGGAATCCTGCAGCCTGACTAAGGCTGGGATGGAGTAGGTGGCTCACCAAAGGATTCCTTGGTCCCCAACAGAGGAGTCTATTTTCTCCTAGATTTCAGAGGAAATATGAGAAGGTTTTGAAAGAAGCACAAAAAGGTCACTTACAGATCTGAGAATAGAAAATTGGGTCCCCAATTTCATCATTAAGTCACATCCCAATAAGGGAGCAGGACAGGAGAGAAAAAAACTGGTAAGGCAGAGGGAAAGTCTCAAAACAATTCTTAAGTTTCCCTTCAATGGGGGGAAGGACAGATGAGACCAGAGTATTGAAGCAAAACAGAAAGACAGGTCCCATAGCAAAAAGAATTTCTATGTTCTTACTGGCCGCCTGGGGTTCAGCTGTTGCGGTGGAGTGAGGGGGAATTTGACTAAGCCCCAAACTCCTTCTGGAGTTTGGAGAGGAGAGCATTGGGGGGCACCTTGTTCCCTCTGAGCAGTCTCTTCTCCAGTGGCCCTCCTGGTTGCAGTGTTCCTTCCTGGAAACTCCTGGGGAGTTTCCTCTGAGGACAGTTTCGGACCAATGGCTTTGTCCATTATATCTGAAGCACTACCTCCTTTGGTCCCTAGATATGGCAGCAGCTAAAATTCTTGCTTTAACTCTGGTCTTTTTCCTTTGTTGCAGTTTGGTCCCTATTATCAAAGACTCCAAAAGCTAAGATGGAGAAGTTTGAGGGCCCAAAGGCTGACTTCTGCAGCTTCCTCCATATATCTGGGGCAGATTGTTTTAATATTAACATCTCCCTGTGCAAGGTCAAATTGGAGGACATTGGCCTTAAGCCGCTCATTAAACTTGAAGGGATCCTCAAAGTAACAGCCAGGTTTTTCCTTAGTGCTGGAGAGATTTGACATTGAAAAAGGCACCTTTGCTTTAAGTGTCCTTCCCTGAGTTTGCTGCTTCTCTCAGGTGTCAGAGGTTAGAAGGGGCGCCTGAATCAGGAGCCTAAAGAGGAGAAAAAGGGAAACTGAGAAGTGGGGGTGAGAGTCTCAGGATATGATACTAGAAGTGAGGGGGACAGAATTGAAGAAATATTGTTGGACATAAAGTCCTGTCTTTGATAAAGAGGTGGTTCTAAAAGGGATTCACAGGCCTCCAGAGAAGTACTGGATGGGGATGCAGAGGAGGGATCATGTGCCCTAGAGGAGTGGAAAGGAGGGGGTTATCTAATTTTGATTTCCCTCCAGTAAATTTTAGCAGCATCCTGCAGTGCTATTTTAATTTAAGTTTTTTTTTTTTTTTTTTTTTTTCTTTTAGGCCAAATTTGTCTTTGTTTATTAAGAGACAGTCTAAGGGAAAATCCTTAGGAATAGAAACAGAGGTGGATTGTCCCAATTTTTGGCCACAAGTCTTATATTTTCCGGGTCCTATAGTGCCCCATCCTCTCAGGCATCCCTGAGAGGGAGAGAAGTGACAGAAGTTCCCTTGGTTAAGGGTACTTCTGCTAAAAGACACAGGAATTTCCAGTCTACGTGTCTCTAGTCAAGGAAGTCTGCTGAGCATAGAGCACTTGACCGCCCAAACCTTCCCCGGGTATTTGGGTGTCCCACCTATAGAATAGATAAGGGCAGCAAGAAAAGGCTTACCTTGGCCAAAATTTTGGGTATCCCTATATGGGCCACCAAATGTTGAGGTATGAGAAATGAGGGATGAGAGATATCCTAACAAGGATGGAGTCTCCAGGCCAGTGTTGCAATTTTTGTGAAAGAATTCAGTCCTGATCTGCAGATGAAATTTGGGGCAAAAAATGGGTTTATTACACTGAGAAAAAACTTTCCAGAGGGCTAGTTACAAACCTTTGCTAGTTAGCAAAGGTTTGGGGTCAAAAATCGATTTTTTATTAGCCTTCTATGGTTTGGGGCTAGGGAGTAATTAATGGCTAATTTTCAAATCAATAAGGGGTGATGATTGTTTCCCAGACCAAAGTGATTCATAGATTAATTGAAGGTGGTGATTCCTGTGGGAAACCAGGTACCTCTCCCAAGGGAGATTCAAGTGGGTGGAGATCATTTTTAAGAATTTCCCCAAGCTAGGTGGCCTACCCTCCATAAAGATAAGGGGACATAGTTCTATTACAACAACTCTAAACAAGTCACTTAATGTTTGTCTACCTGAATTTTCTAAATGTAAAATAAGAATAATAAAAACTTCTATTTCCTAGAGTTCTTGTGAGAATCAAATAAGATTGTATTTGTAAAGTCTTGAACACAGTCCTTGGAACATAGTAGTTGATTAATAAATGATTGTTTCCTTTCATGCTTTAGCTATCTTGAAGAAACAATATCTCCCTCTTTACAATACAATAATTAATATATAGTCAAAGCATATGACTATCACACTATAATGTTATCAATAGAAATTTATTTCTGTAGTTGATTCCCAAACTAAATAAACAATAATTCATGATAACTGTCAACTGTCACCTCTAATAAGTATCATGAAACCCACAGTTTCTCATTATTAAGGGTATATCTTTCCTCCACATTATTCTGATTTTTACCTGAACTTGTATAATACAGGAATTGGGAAAAAAAAGGAAGTTGAGTGGAAGTCCTTAGAATAAAAAAGAAATAATATTATTGTTAATTGATTAAGAGAACAGGGTTTAAAATAGAACAGGATTGGGATACCCACATCTGACCACATCATATTAGATAGAGATACTTTGACTTGGGACCCAAGCTGGAGAATGCACAAAGAGGAGAGTTTGCTTGGTGGAACTCTATCATCCATCTTTATATTTCATTCTGGGTCACACGTAGATCAGACATCAGCATAAGATCTGTTGGGGACTGGACCAGTCTGTCTGAAAGCAAAGTCAAGGTCTTTTCATTTCTTGGGCCCTTGAAATGTGGCTTTCAGTGCAATAAATTTCACTCGTTTTCCTAAATATTTTTAATATAAGGGATATAAGAAGCATTTGCCGCTCTTGATCATTACTAGAAGACATTGGATGAGAAAGGGAGAGATAAAATTATGTTGCATATGTATATGTATGTATATGTTTATGTCTCTTTGCATCCATTGAAAGTGTAGTATCTAGTAGGAGGGAAAAAAAAGAAAAAGAAATAAATTCTGCTTGAGACCTTTATTATATATTTAAATGAAATTATAAGTTATTCTTAGGAGATTTGCAGTTTCATGTACAATCATCTTTTTTTCCTAATGCTATATTATGGAATTATTTCATAAATTAAAAACATAAGGTAATTCTGATAAATTTTTCATAAATTCATGCTTATTATGCCTCTACTTAAAATTCAGGGAAAATATCAAAAAATTATTTTTAGTTATTCCTTTTAAAATGTTAATTTCTTTTTTTTTAATTTAATTTTTTTATTTATTATATATTTTTTATAATATTATCCCTTGTATTCATTTTTCCAAATTATCCTCCCTTTTTTTTTCCCTCCTTACATATACAGAAAACATTTTATTTATATGTCTTTTTGGGTTACTTAATAATTAATTATAGTCAAATTGTTAATTTATGCAAAGAAACTCTTAAAATGCTCCTGTTACTCTCTACAATATTTTCATCTCTGATCTCATTATGAGATCATAATGAGGTACAACATTACATATTCGTCTTCTGAATATTTCAATTATTGAATTACCTCCCCTTGAATACCTGGAAGGTCTCAGTACTCTGATTTTGACCGACCCAATGTGAAGCAAATAAATCAAAAATAAAACTGAAAAATGCAAGAACAAATCTCTTCCTGACAGTCCCAGAGTTATCAGCAGTACAAAAAGGCTCTCATCTCAGCCAGAGAATCCAGTCTGAAAAGGAGTTCACTGTGTTAGGTGGTCTGCAGTCATTTGTGTGCTTAACTCAGCATCTGCTTATATAGGGAGTAGCAGTGCTCAAGACAGTCCCAGCTAGGAGGGACATTCCAAGTCTGTCAGGGATTCCAAAGGAGGGAAACAGTGGGGCCTGGAGTAGCTCCACTTGTCCCCTCTGATAGATCAGGAACTGCTTCAAAGATCCAGAAAGGATTTCTGAGCAGAATATGCACAGTTAGACCATGAAGGCAGGCAAACCCGAATTAGCTAGAAGTAGGTGTAGGAGTAGAGTCAGGCTTAGCTAGACGTAGGCGTAGGAGTAGAGTCCGGGCTTAGCTAGACGTAGGTGTAGGAGTAGAGTCCGGGCTTAGCTAGACGTAGGCGTAGGAGTAGGAGTAGAGACCGGGCTTGGCTAGACGTAGACATAGGAGTAGAGTCTGGGCTTTGCTAGACGTAGGTGTAGGAGTAGAGTCCGGGCTTAGCTAGACGTAGGCGTAGGAGTAGGAGTAGAGACCGGGCTTGGCTAGACGTAGACATAGGAGTAGAGTCTGGGCTTTGCTAGACGTAGGCGTAGGAGTAGGAGTAGAGTCCGGGCTTGGCTAGACGTAGACGTAGGCGTAGGAGTAGGCTTAGAGTCTGGGCTTAGCTAGACGTAGACGTAGGCATAGGAGTAGAGTCGGGCCTTAGCTAGACATAGATGTAGGAGTAGGCTTAGAGTCTGGGTGTAAAGGGCTAGAACTGAGCAATGCACTTGGATGATGAAGCACGTGAGACTAATTGCCAATTGGACGGTTCCCTATTACTTGTTTAAGGTTGACCCTCCCCAGCGTTCTGTGCTGACTTGATTGGTGAGACAAAGAGAGGGAAGTGACTTGTGTGGGAGAGCAAGAGAAACTTGGGTGGTGGAACTCACGCTCACTTGCACTCGTGACCGGGCGTTGGAGGCGAAGGTAAAGAGCTAGAATAAAGACGTTTAGTGATCCTGACTCTTGCTGATTTCTGGAAAGATAGAGTTCCAGCATCTGGGCTTAGCTACACGTAGGTGTAGGAGTAGAGTTGGGGCTTGGCTAGATGTAGATGTAGGAGCAGAGTCCGGGCTTAGCTAGACCTAGATGTAGGCGTAGGCTTAGAGTCTGGGCTTAGCTAGACGTAGGCGTAGGCTTAGAGTCTGGCTTAACTAGACGTAGGCATAGAAGTAGAGTCGGGGCTTGGCTAGATGTAGGCGTAGGAATAGAGTCCGGGCTTGGCTAGACATAGACATAGGTGTAGGAGTAGAGTCTGGGCTTAGCTAGACGTAGATGTAGGAGTAGGCTTAGAGTCTGGGCTTAGCTAGACATCGACGTAGACGTAGGAGTAGAGTCCGGGCTTAGGTAGACGTAGGTGTAGGAGTAGAGTTCAGGCTTAGCTAGATGTAGATGTAGGTGTAGGCTTAGAGTCTGGGCTTAGCTAAACATCGACATAGACGTAGGAGTAGAGTCCGGGCTTAGCTAGACATAGGCGTAGTAGTAGAGTCCGAGCTTAGCTAGATGTAGGCGTAGGAGTAGAGTCGGGGCTTGGCTAGATGTAAATGTAGGAGTAGAGTCCGGGCTTGGCTAGATGTAAATGTAAGAGTAGAGTCCGGGCTTAGCTAGACATAGGCGTAGGAGTAGAGTCCGGGCTTAGCTAGACGTAGACGTAGGAGTAGAGTCCGGGCTTAGTTAGACATAGATGTAGGTGTAGGAGTAGAGTCCGGGCCTTAGCTAGACATAGATGTAGGCGTAGGAGTAGAGTCTGGGCTTTAGCTAGACGTCTGTTACTGCAAGACAACTTTTTTTCCCCCTAGAAGGATCCCTTCATAAAACTTCCCTTAATTTATATTGTGAGTCAAAAATTCTTATCTTGCTTCAACTAACCATAGTCAGTATTCCTCTTATTGTCATGAGTTCATCACTTTATCACTTTAGCTTTAGATGCTGCCAGTGATAATCTGATAATGATGGCCAAGGGATAGTGCTGATAGAGAAAATTAGATTTCACAAGTTGATTGTCATAATAGAATTTTTTTAAATTAGCTATAGTTATATTCAACATATTTGTATGTGGATTTATGGTTTTCAAGGAACTTTTCAAATATGACCTCATTGAATTTTCACAACAAACCTATGAAATAAGCACTATTGTTATCTCCATTTCACATATAAGGAAACTAAGACACATAAAGAATAGATGAATTCTCCAGAGTTACAAGCTACTAACTCATGTTTTTAACTCAAGCTTCCCTGCCTTCAGGTACTTGAAGAATTAATTTGCCTTCATAATAGCATTTATAGTACAGTTCATTTTTGTTTATTTGTTTACATATTCTTCCAGTATAATTCCTGGCTTCAGACTTGATCCTTCTGGATGGGCTCTGCCAAATATCTAGAGATCAGGTTTAAGCTAATCTTGATACTTTTTTGTTAGAGAATTGAGAACCGTGTTATTCCAAAATCTAAAGTACAGACTGAGGTCCTTCCAGCTTTTAGTACACCATAAACCACTTGATCCAGGCAAAGACTGTTGCCTCTACTCATCATCTCAAGTATAGACTCTACAAATTTCTGCATGTAGGTCTATGCAAGAATAGCCTGCTACTGGACTCAGCCAGTTGGAAAGCTCTGATAGTTTAGAATGAAAGAAAGAAACAGACAGCTAGATGGCACAGTGGCCTCAGACACTTAACACTTCCTAGCTGTGACTCTGGGCAAGTCACTTAATCCCAATTGCCTAAGAAAAAGAAAAAGAAAACTGTATCCTAAAAAAAAAAAAAAATACTAGACTTCCCATTTTTATGGATTTTCTTTGGAATCTAGCTTAGGTGATAGAAGTGATATTGTACTTTGAACATGAGTTCTGAATTATATCACTTAGGCTGTACATCTTCTCAACTCACTCATTTTTCCATAGATAGTTCAATATCCCCATTAATGAAGGCTACTCATCATTCAAACTGCCCTATTTCTGTGACCTGAAGCAAGAAACAAAGGTGCCAGCTATCACCAGCATTAGTTCAGTGATACTGCATTGGAGTATTGGATCTCTTCTCATCCTGGTGTACAGAATTTCCTTGCTTACTCAGGAATCCTATACATACTCTGCTCATTCTTTTAATACAACCCTCTTGTACATGAATTTCTCTCTTTTTTTAATCTTAGCCTGCTGAGTTTGACTAAACAAATAACTCATTGTGACTTTTGTCTTTTCCCACCAGGATCTGGTCTACTGCATTTTTCTAAAAAAATTTGGAAGTTTTTAGAGAAGATCTCACAGTACTGCCTGCTACAACTCTGTCATGTTAGTTCCTATTCCCCAATATTATTACTTTAAAAATTACAGAGCTCATTTCTTACTTTGGAATTTATTAGTATCTCCTTTAATTTTCAAGATTTTAATTTTGGTACCTAATTGTTATTTTTAAAATTATATTTCTAGGTCTTTTGTTTTAGTTTCATACCCAATTTTTGATCTATTATTTCTCTTCTGTTGATAAAGGCATTTAGAAATATGAAGTTTCCCTTACTAATTTCTGGTATGCTATCTCAATGCTATCATCATCTTTAATGAAATTATCTCCATGATTTGTTTTTTGTTGAACCATTTTTAATATTATTATATAGTTTTCTATTAAATTTTAATCTACATTGAAAGTTTTTTTTTTTTTTTTAACATAATTTCTCTTCAAGCAAGTCTGGAAAAGATGCACTTACTATTTATGATTTTCTGAATTTGCTTGTGAGTTTATGATTTAATACATGGCTAATTCTTGTGAAAATGTCATATTCACCTGAGAAAAGAAAGTTATACTCTTTTTATTCCCATTCTATTTTTTTCAGAGATCTATAATAGTCAAATTTAAAAAATTATTTTCATATCTTTAACTCCTTTTCTATTTATTTCATTGTTAGAGTTCTTTAGTTCAAGGAAAGTTGTACATGCTGTATATATATTATGATCATAAAATATTTTCTTATATTTTTTCTGAATTTGTAAAATTTTTTATACTTTTAATACATGATCAATTTTTGTGAAAGTGACCTTCCCAAAAGCTGGGAAATTTAAATATGAATAATCTTTTTCTATCTTCAAATAATATTCTCTGGATATCTTTAATGTTTAAAGATTATAAAATTATATTCATCACCTTACTGTTTTTCCCATTTATCTTATGGTTAGATTTAATCTATATTTAATACATAATAAATAAAAAATAAATAATATGTAATAAATAAATAATACATCTATAAATCTAAAACCCTAATATTATAGTTTGACTTTTTCCTCTTATAAATCATTTAAGTTTTCCTTCCAGAATTTATATGATATATAATTTGTTAAAAATATATTTAATATTGAAATTCTTTCAATATCTAAGGTATCATTTTTTTTTTTTAGCAAAATGCAGTTTACTGATTTTATCCAATTTTTTGTCCAATGTTTCGATAGATCGTTGCTGAACTCAGTCACTATTAGCCCACTGTAATATACTTCAGTTTTAGAATGACCGAAATGTACCTCTCCTTGATTTTGATTTCTTGCTCTGGTTATTTCAAGGCAAGCTTATGTATAGGACTAAATGTTAAGACTGAGTCTTTCTTTGCTCTCAAATGCAAAATCATATATCTATATTTCTGGAACTTCCTAAGCTGCTTCTTATTAAACAAGTAGATTCCTGCTTCTTCATGACTGCAGGGACTTTTCTCCTACCTGGACCTGTGACCTGGAACTGACTAATAAGTGAAAGAGCTTCCAGTTGCATACATTCTTGCTGCTAAAAAACTATTCCAGTAATCCTCTGGGGATTTTTTTTTCCTGCTTAAGTTATCAATATTTTTGTCATTACTAGGCACTGAATTGTTCCTTACCAGTGTCACACTGGTGATACTTTTATGTGTTATTCCTCTGCTACTCTTGCACTTGTGCTGTATTCCTGGCTAGCTTGAACCTCATATTTCAAGACTGGGAAGAAAGTTACTTTCTTTGGCCTTCCCATTAAGAATTAGGTTTGGTGTGCTTTGTAGGGCATTGTGGACAAGACTTGGAGGTAATCTTGAAAAAAATGTGATTTTTTTCACTCTACTGTCTTTACTACTCCTCAGGTCTTTGCTTCAAAAAGAAACTTGAAGACATTAAAAAGATTCTAAAAGACCATGATTTGTCATTTCATTCAATTCTAGGCCAGCTCATTTTCATCATCTAGCTAAGATAAAAAGGCTGGTGAATTACAGCTATGAACTAAGACCCTTCTAGGCAACTCCTTATTATCATCCAGAAAAATGCATTTTTTATAAGTTAATAAACAGTAAAATGTAATTGCAATAATCATGTCACTAACTTTATAAATTAAATAGAAATTTAACTTCAAAAAATTCTAATGATTTCTTTTGTTAAGTAGCTAATATCTTATTTTGTTCTGATGGATGGGAACTTCTTTTAATAAATTGCTCTCTACCAATCTCAAACCTTGAAATCATTGACTATTCAAGTGCCTTTTCTTAGGTTTATATTACTAATGTGTGTGAAAGACATGATCTGAACCTAAGTTTTCATGAGTCCAAGATAACTCTCTATTCAATGCGCAAGGTTGCCTCTCCCCATGTTATTTCTTAATAATGAAAAGTCACTAAAATGATTTTAGTATTCACTATTTTCCTCATTCTAAAGCAATTTCCATTTTATTCTGGTCTGATGACTAGGATTCTAAATTTAGACACTTCTCATTGTTCTCTGGAACTAAGTAGTAAGAACTAAGACCCTGAAGCCACCAAAAAAAAAAAAAAAAATCTAATTTGGATAATTCCATTCTGCTTATCTCAAACTCCTTTACAATTTTATTGAATATAACATTCATCTTCTGTTCTTATCTGACAGCATTATGCATTATTTAGTGCCCTCTTTAGTAGCTGCCTTTATTCCACTGGATATATTTTCCTGGTGTGACTAGTGAATGAAGTCTGAAAGTAATCTCTTGTACCTTTGCATTCCTGTTGAGTCCCTTTCACATGTGTGTCAGTGTTATTTACAATATTTAAAATGCTAATTCTTCTAGATGAGAATTTTTTTGGTAATTCAAAACCAAGTTATGAAGCAAAAATAAATCTCTTATTCTACATGTTTTTGTTTTTGCTTAATAATAAAATGTTCTCAAATTCTGAGAGAGCCAAAACTAGACTCTAGACTGAGTGTACAAAGAGGGAAATAGTGGTATATGAAATCACGAGTGCAATTCTGGGTGTGGAGTTACAATATAGAAGAGTCTATGCAGAGGCATAGTTATTTAAAGTGAAATAGGAGGAGGGGTTGCATAGAGAAAAAAATTGAAATGGGGGGGCGCAATATGAAGGACTATGCCAAATAAAAGGTGAAAATACATCCGCCTCCCATCACTGACCTAAATTTTGTCTCCCATATTTAATTATGATCCAGGATTTATCTAGTACTTTGCAAATTTCATCACACATCGAAGGTATTTATTTAAGACTTGATAAATTTTTGTTCCATAAGTCCTATTTGATAATTGTTCATGGGGGTGGAGCCAAGATGGCAGAGAAGATACACGTGAATTTTTAAGCTCCCTTCTTCCCTCATTACCAATTAGATAAATCAGCCTCAAAAACAGCGCTGGACTGATAGAAACCACAAGGACTGGAAACACAACTTAACAATTGAAGAGAACCGGTAAGTTCAACAGAAAAGGTTGGTTCAAAAAGGAGGAAAAAAAAAAAAAAAAGACCAGCACAGACAAGGTTAGGTGTGAACACACTGCGCTGATCAGGCTGGGGAGAACTCTGGGATCAGAGAAGCCACTGAGATAGAGGAATCTGGCACAAGGTGATAGCTCTTCTCTGCTTATAAAACAGCAATTCAGACGAGAAATCAAGCCACTTTAAAATATAAATACAGATCCTTAATCCACCCCAATCCAGAAGTGACTAATAGATCTCAGCACTGCTATGTAGCCCCTTTCTGTTGTCCGGGGCTTCTCCTTGGGGTAGTTAAGAGCCTGAGCAGCTGGGACACAGCCAAAGGCAACATTTAATTCATATAGTGCCAGGCTCAGCCTGAGGCAGTGGAACTCCAGCAGCTGAGGAATTCCCAGAAAAGGGGAACTCCCAAAGAAGGGGAACCTTTGAAATAGGGACTGTGGTTTCTAGGCAGATACTTCCAGTTTGAGCACGGGGGTCTTTTCACATCAGCTGATGATATCCACACCCCACAGGAGGCATTGGCTGGAGTTAGTGACTTCACTGTTCAGCCTTAAACCTCACGGCAGTCACTAGGCCACACAGCGGGGTCCTTCACTGGGCACTCCTCACAGTGCAGCCAAGCTAAATACCTCTGAGGCATTTACGGGGAGGGGGGAGGGGAACTGTCTCCCAGAGCTCTCTTAGCTGAGGCACAGGAGCGGCTGCATCCATCCAGTCTGGGAGGAAGCTGGAAAACAAATAAATAAATAAATAAACTTCTTACCCCAAGGGTAGACCCCAACAGATTTTTAACCATGAGTAAGAAGCTGAAGAGAATGATTGATACCTTCTACAAAGAGAAAGAGTGGGTATCCAACCCCGAGGAAGTTAACAGCAGAGAGTCAACAGATAACAGCCTAAAAGGATACCTGCCCCCCATCACATAACTCTCTCCTAGAAGAGACTATTAAAAAGTTAAGAGAGTTTGAAGAAAATTGGGGAAAGGAAAGAGAAGCTATGATAGAGAATAACAACGTTCTGAAATTTGAGTTGGAAAAAAAATAAAGAATTCACAAGAGGTGCAGGGAAACAAAATTTGTGAATTATAAAAGGTTAAAATATCACAGGAAAGTAGGATTTCTGAATTGGAAAAAGATAAATAAAGTCTCAAGAAAGTAGGATTTCTGAATTGGAAAAAAAGATAACTCTCTAAAAAATAAATTAGGGAAATGGAAAAAAATTCAATAAAGCAAAAACTCAATTGGGCATATACAAAAAGAACTAAAAAATGTGAATGAAGAAAATAATTCATTAAAAAGTGGGATGGAGCAAATAGAAATGAATGATTCATTGAGAACCCAAGAATCAGTCAAACAAAACAAAAAACAAAACAAAACAAAACAAAACAAAAAAAAAAAAAAAAAAAAAAAAAAAGAAAAGCTGGAGAATAACGTCAAATACTTACTGGAAAAATCTATAGACCTGGAAAATAGATCTAAGAGAGATAATCTGAGGATCATTGGACTTCCTGAACACTATGACCAAAAAAACGAGCCTAGATTCTATTTTATAGGAAATCATCAAAGATAACTGTCCAGAGATAATAGAAACAGAAGGGAAAATAGTCCGTGAAAGAATTCATCAAACACCTTCTGAAAAAGACCCTAAAAAAAGAACTCCACAGAACATTGTGGCTAAGCTGCAGCGCATTTTTTTAAATATCAGTAAAATCAAAGTATTCATGTGGACTTTTTATATATCCACAACAGAGATACAGTTCTCAAGGGTTCTGTGTACCTTTTTCTGTTTCTCTTCAGTCTTGTGGATGTAGATCAATTTTTTTGTTTAAGTCTGTTTTTTTTTCTTAGAAACAAATGGAATTCTTCTGTTTTATTAAATGACCATCTTCTTCCATGGAAGAAAATGCTAAATTTAGCTGGGTAGTTTATTCTTGGTTGCAATCCTTGATCTTTTGCCTTTTGGAATATCAGGTTCCAGGCCCTTAGATCTTTTAATGTGGAGGCAGCCAGATCAATGAGTTACCCTTATTATGGTACCTTGATATTTGAATTGTTTTTTTTTTTTTTTTTTTTTTTTTTTTTCTTCTAGCTGCTTGCAGTATTTTTTCCTTTGGTAAATCTGATCAGAAAAAGAAAGAGGAAAATCAAATTGTTAGTCTTACAAATGAAAAGGGGGATCTTTCCACCAATGAAGAGGAAATTAGAGAAATAATAAGGACTTACTTTTCCCAACTTTATGCCAAAAAATTTGATAAATTAAGTGAATTGGATGACTTCCTTCAAAAATATAGGCTTCCTAGATTAACAGAGGAGAAGATAAATTGCTTAAATAGTCCCATTTTAGAAAAAGAAATAGAACAAGCTATTAATCAACTCCCCAGGAAAAAATCCCCAGGACCAGATGGATTTACATGTGAATTCTACCAAACATTTAAAGAACATTTAGCCCCAATGTTATATAAACTATTTGAAAAAATAGGGGATGAAGGAGTCCTACCAAACTCCTTTTATGACACAGACATGGTACTGATACCTAAACCAAGTAGATCAAAAACTGAGAAAGAAAATTATAGACCAATTTCCTTAATGAAAATTGATGCTAAAATCTTAAATAAGATATTAGCAAAAAGACTTCAGAAAATCATCCCCAGGATAATACACTATGATCAAGTAGGATTTATACCAGGAATGCAGGGCTGGTTTAATATTGGGAAAACTATTAGTATAATTAACCATATTAATAATAAAATTAATAAAAAACATATAATCATCTCAATAGATGCATAAAAAGCATTTGACAAAATCCAACATCCATTCCTACTAAAAATGCTTGAGAGTATAGGAATAAATGGGCTATTCCTTAGAATAATCAGGAGCATATATTTACGACCGTCAGTAAGCATAATATGCAACAGAAATGAACTGGAACCTTTTCCAGTAAGATCAGGAGTGAAACAAGGTTGCCCACTATCACCATTACTATTCAATATAGTACTAGAAATGCTAACCTCATCAACAAGAGTTGAGAAAGAGATTAAAGGAATAAGAGTAGATAATGAGGAAATCAAACTGTCACTCTTTGCAGATGATATGATGGTATACTTAGAAAACTCCAGAGATTCTAATAAAAAGTTATTAGAAATAATTCACAAGTTTATTAAAGTTGCTGCATATAAAATAAATTTACATAAATCTTCAGCATATTTATACATCACAAACAAAATGTAACAGCAAGATACACAAAGAGAAATTCCATTCCAAACAAATGTTGAGAGTATAAAGTATTTGGGAATCCATCTACCAAAGAATAGTAAGGAATTATATGAGAAAAATTACAAAACACTTGCCACAAAAATAAAGTCAGATTTAAATAATTGGAAAGACATTCAGTGCTCTTGGATAGGCCGAGCGAATATAATAAAGATGGTAATACTCCCCAAACTAATCTATTTATTTAGTGCTATACCAATCAGACTCCCAAGAAACTATTTTAATGACCTATAAAAATAATAAAATTCATATGGAAGAATAAAAGGTTGAGAATTGCAAGGGAACTAATGAAAAAAAAGTCAGATGAAGGTGGTCTAGGTTTACCTGATCTAGAGCTATATTATATAGCAGCAGTCAACAAAACCATTTGGTACTGGCTAAGAAATAGACCAGTCGATCAATGGAACAGATTAGGTACAAAGGACAAAAAAAGGGTACATCTATAGCAATCTAGTGTTTTACAAACCCAAAGATACCAACATTTGGGATAAAAATTCATTATTTGAAAAAAACTTTTTGGAAAACTGGAAATTAGTATGGCAGAAATTAGATATTGATCCACACTTAACACCATATACCAAGATAAAATCAAAATGGGTCCATTACTTAGGCATAAAGAATGAGATCATAAATAGATTAGAGGAACATAGAATAGTCTGCCTCTCAGACCTATGACCAGAGGAGAACTAGAGATCATTATCGATCACAAAATAGAAGGTTTTTATTACATCAAACTAAAAAGTTTCTGTACACACAATGCTAATGCAAACAAGGTTAGAAGGGAAGTAACAATTGGGAAAATATTTTTACAGTTAAGGTTTCTGATAAAGGTCTCATTTTCAAACTATATAGAGAACTGACCCTAATTTATAAGAAACCAAACCATTCTCCAATTGATAAAAGGTCAAAGGATATGAACAGACAATTCTCAGATGATGAAACTGAAATTATATCCACTCATATGAAAGTGTTCCAAATCACTACTGATCAGAGAAATGCAAATTAAGACAACTCTGAGATACTGCTACACACCTGGCAGATTGGCTAAGATGACAGGAACAAATAATGATGAATGTTAGAGGGGCTGTGGGAAAAACTGGGATACTAATATATTGTTGGTGGAGCTGTGAAAGATCCCGGCCATTCTGGAGAGCAATTTGGAACTATGCCCAAACACTTCCACAACAATGCTTTATGAAGATGTATTCTGATGGAAGTGGATATCTTCAACATAAAGAAGATCCAACTCATTCCAGTTGATCAATGATAGACAGAAACAACTACACCCAGTAAAGGAACACTTTATGTGAATTTATGAATGTAAATTGTTAGCAATACTGTCTATCTAACCAGGTTACTTATACCTTTGTAATCTAATACTTAATGTGCAACAAGAAAATTGGATTTACAAACATAAATTGTATCTAGGTTATACTGTAACACATGTAAAATGTATGGGATTGCCTGTCATCTAGGGGAGGGAGTAGAGGGAGAGAGGGGAAAATTTGGAAAAGTGAATACAAGGGATAATGTTATAAAAAAATAACTCATGCATATATACTGTCAAAAAATGAATTTTATAATTATAAAATTAAAAAATAAAAATAAAAAAATGATTTATCAAAAAAAAAGATAATTGTTCTAACAATTTTAACTGGATGTTTATGACATACACTGCAATCTTTGTTAGAATTCAGCTAAAATTCCAATTGATCAATGATGGACAGAATCAGCTACATCCATAAAAGGAATACTGGGAAATGAGTGTAAACTGTGAGCATTTTTTTTGTTTGTTTTTCTTCCCGGATTATTTTTACCTTCCTAATACAATTCTTCATTTGCAACAACAACAACAACAACAAAATTTGGTTCTGCACATATATATTGTACCTATGATATACTATAAGATATTTAATATGTATGGGAATGCCTGCCATCTAGGGGAGGGTGTGGAGGGAAGGAGGGGAAAAATTTGGAACAGAAGGGAGTACAAGGGATAATGTTGTAAAAAAAAAAATTACCTATGCATATGTACTGTCAAAAATGTTATAATTATAAAAATTAATAAAAAGAAAAAAAAGAATTCAGCTAAAATAATATCAACAAAAACAATAACAAAAACAAAAACAAAATAAACAAAAAACTTTATCATGTTACATGTCTATCAAACTCCTATGCAACTTTTAGTTTATATTCCCTTAGAGTCTCAGCCCATTAGACTAGTGATTAAAAGACCTTGAGGCCATGAGATTTTTAATAATCTGATCGATCTGTAATCTCACTGATCTGACTGTAGTTTTTAAATATGCAAATAATAATAATATACTTATGCATTCTTGTACTGTGTGATTCTTAACTTTTGTTTTGCTTTTTTCTGTAAATTCATAAAAGGCAAACAATACACTAGGGACCTGGCCCACCTTTTTTCCTGTTTTCTTGCAGGTAATTCACTGTGGCAAATAATAATAAGTAATTTATACCCATCAGCACCATATACACTTCTCTGTTGACCAATAAATTGACTGTTCTTTGATTGTGTTCTTCACAGAGGTGTTGCCATATAACCATTCATCTATGATAAGTGAATCTTATATTTATATTATATTTCATTTTATGTGTTTATTATATGTATTGTATTTGATCCTTAGTCAAGATATGTTTACTATTTATTAAATGTTTACTCTGGGTAATACACTCTGGTAAGCACTGGATATACAAATAAAAAATAAAAGCAATCCGTGCCCTCAAGGAGTTTACAATTTTTTCAGGGATAACATCACATAGAATTTTATATAAATATAAAACATTTATGGTGTAATTCTAAGCTGTGTACAAGTGGCTAATTCAAATATAACCAGTTGTTAAGAACAGAAGGAGTTTTAAAATTTGTAATTAAAGTGTAACTAGACAGACATACATTATTAATACTTTTTCTTAGATGTTGGATTAAGCATAGAAGTATAAGAAAAGGTAAAAGCTTAGATTCTGTGTTTAAAAAGCTAATATCTGGCTGAATAGGCTTTGTTAATGTTATTATTTAAAATTCCTGTTTTCAAGCAAAAATATAATGGAAAAACATATTAAAGCATGAGCAGGCATAATATGATTCATGTACAAGAAAAGTAGCAGAATGTATGTCATGAGTATATTATTAAAATAGGTCAGTTATGTAAGATTAAGAGGTAAAAAATAATGGATTTTCTATATGATTTTATCAGTACCCATATACACAGTGAGGAGGTCTAAAGAAAATTTACCTTCTTGTTGTATGGATCTCATGCAAAGAATTTATGAGATGAAATGAACAAATCATGCTGAATAGAAAGGGTTGTAAGCTTCATTTTGGAAGGGAGTACCAATTGGTTTGATGTCAAAGATATACCAAAGAATACTGAATATTGAAAACACAACAGAGAAATAGGGGCATTAGAGTTGATAGAATCCATGAAAATGTAGAAAGTATGTTCCTTTCCATAATCTAGTCATAGTCAAATTTGAACTGATGGAGTTATTTTGATTTCTTATATTCCATATGCACAGTTTGTGATTGCAAAAATGAAGAGAATAAATAAAATTAACACCAAAATAGCCATATGTCTGAAAGCTAAGGAATATTGTTGTTCTATAAGAAACAATCAACAGTATAATTTCAGAAAAGCCTAGAGAGATTTATGTGAACAGATACCAGATGAAATGAGTAGACCCAAGAGAACTTTGTACACAGCAACAAGAAGATTATATTATTATCAATTCTGATGTTTATGGCTTTTTTCAACAGTAAAGTGATTCATGCCAGTTCCAATGGATGATGATGAATAATGGTGATGGATAGGGCCATGTGCATTCCAGGTGGAAACTGAGTATGGATCACAACATAGTATTTTCACTTTTTTCTTGTTTGATTGCATTTTTTTTCATTACTTTTTCCTTTTTGATATGTTTTTTTCTTGTATAGAATAGAAATAGATAATTGTGGAAATACGTATAGAAGAATTACTCATATTATATATATATATATGGTATTACTTGCTACCTAGGGGAGGAGGTAAGGAGAAAGGAGGGAGAAAAAAAATTGAACATAAGATTTTGCAAGATTGAATGTTTAAAACTATCTATGCATATGTTTTGAAAATAAAAAGCTTTAAAATAAAAAACCAAAACCCCCAAAATAACCATAGCTACATTCTCATGTTCTGGGTGTAATGTTTAGTGCTTACTAATTCCCTGTTACCATTGGTTTTATTAACTCATTCAGGCCACTAGGGGCTCATTCAGTATACTACAGCAAAATGGTTCTTCACTGTAAGCCCTACATGCCTGACTTTGGACAAAGTGACAGGCACTGGGGGAGAAAATGGATCATTAGTTCCCAATGTGCTATGCTATGAATTGAATTAAAAATAGTCTCACCTCATCGAACACACAAACTGTCTACAGTACAGACACGCCTGGGTTGATGCCATATCTATTTTCTCGCTACAGTAGAAAATATATGTGTCTTTCAGATTCTGGGTACAAAGTATTATCTTCTTTCAAGCATTTCAAGTGAACATGTTAGGTCAGCAGAGTTTTCTAAAGGTTACATTCCAAAGAATCCAATAGCTATCCCAGGATTAAGCTATAGTGATTCAACTTGTTTCTTAATTTTTTGTTTTTGTTTTTGTTTTTATATCAGTGCTTGACAGAATAGAGCTCAGTTCCCAGATTTTGTAAAGTCATGGAAAGAAATCCATGATTAAAATATACAGAAATGGACTATGATGTGAGTAAAACTGGATATAAAATAATGATGCTAGATTTATGGAGGCCAAGTTGATAGATAAAAATTAAAGAACTTTGTTCAACTTTTTTTTTTCTTAAATTGCATAGCAAGTCATGAAAATTGTGAGAATTAGAGTAATATCTTTTTGTGATTCGAAATTCTTGTTTTCAGAGGAAGAAAAGTGTATGTTTGGATTCTAAGTTTCAAAACTACTCCTGTTATTATAATAGGAATCTTTAATTAGTAAACATGAAATAGAAACATATTTATAGTTATTTTGCTTTACCTGTAAGTTGGGAAATTTTGTTTTAAGGTATAAAAGTTAAAAGGAATATATAAAAGAGAACAAGGACATATCATATCTTATCCATAATTCACTGCTATAATTCTCCCTAAACCTGGCTCCTTTTACTGATTATTTTGAAAGCTCCAAATAGTCTCTTATCCACTCTCTATGATCCCATAGTCATAGACATTTTCCTCCAGTCATCATGCTCCTAGCAATTTATTTTGGATTTCTGAGAAGAGCAAGGCTTAAATCGGGAGACAGCAGTATTTAACAGAAAGAAAATTTATTTTGACATGAAAAAGACCACTGTTCAGATCCTGGTTCTACTACTTTATACCTGTGCTACCTTTGGCAAATTGATTATTGTTCTTTAGCCTTTGTTTTCTCTTCTATGAAAAGGAGTTGGACTAGTTGAGATCCTTTACAGAATTTAATCTATGAAAAGGACATAAAACTGTGTGGTTCCCATACTACTGACCAAGTTCTGTCCTGGGAGACAAGGCACCAGAGTATACCTGAAATTCTAGGTAAGACTCAAAAAGGACTTCAGGAATGATCCAAACCTTTTAGTTTTAGAATTGAAGAGCTCAATTTGACAAATATTGCTGAGAAACTGGAACACAGTACAGAACAAAAATAAAGTATGGACCAATATTTTAAGTTATATACCAAGATTAGGTGAAAATGGGTACAGAATCTAGATATAAAAAGAGATACCATACACTAATTAGTAGAGCAAGAATATTTTATATGCAAGCTAAATGCAAAAGGGAAGAATTTATGACTAAATAAGAGATAAAGAGAATTAGAAAATAAAATGAATAATGTTGAGTACATTATAGTAAAAAGATTTTGCACTAACAAAATCAATGCAACAAATATTAGAAAGAAAGCAAAAAGTTAAGGGAAAAAAAGTATAGTAAGTAACGACCTCAATTTAAAATATATAGAGTACTAAGGAAAATTTAGAAGAAAACAAGTAATTCCTCAATTGATAAATGGTCAAATAATGTGAATAGGCAGTTTTCAAATAAGAAAAAAGTTATTTAGAGTCATATCAGAGAAAGGCAAATTAAAATAACTCTAAGATACCCACTCATACCTATCATATTGACTAATAGGAGAGAAAATGGAAATAACTGTTGAAGTTGATATGGGAAAATTGGAACAAAAGAAAATTTCTGAATGTGGAATGAACAAAACTTAATTCAGAATCAAATGTGTAATGAACCTGTCATGTTTCTGGCAGCAATAGCCCATGTTGCATCAAGCAACTTCACTGCAGACTTTGTTCTGAACACCCATTTTGTACCCTTTAACTGCATGTATGACACACCATGACATGACATGCAACACCAACAAACACTGCCAAAAACATTTCAACTCATATTTGATACTAGTGTATGTTAATCATTGCAGTGTTTTTATTCTTCATATAAAAATTTCTGCTCCTACTGAAACATAATATTTTAATTACAAAAAATACATTTAATATTTTCCTGCCATATACTTGATCATGCCATTATCAAATTATCTTTGTGTTGTATTGTATTAGAATGCTTAGTTTTTTAAAAATGCTTTTATCACCATCTTTTACAGAAATGTATTTAATTGCAGCGTGAAAATGAAAGTCCTTTAATAAGATTTCTCAACTATCACTGTAGTGTGTGTATGTTGGAATATCATTTTTTAATTAAGCACAAAGGTAATTTCATGAATTAAAGCTATTATTTATTGTTATTTATTGAGAAATTATTAGCAACATAGTATAAAAATGCTTTTGGTTATGATTAGTAGCTAAATTTAGATAGAAAAGGTAAAAATTTAGATTAAATTTAGATAGAAGAAGTAAAACTACTGACAATATGGGAGTTTTCACTAACAGATTATAGTACATATAAATTGACAACAAAAGTAAATATGTCAAATCATTTTTGCAACATGTATTTACTTCTAATAATGGGGATGGTATGGAAAAATCTCTTTGCTTAATTTATAATGAAGTTTTGACTGCAAAGAAAATGTGACCATCCAAATTAAACGAATAGCTTAATACCAAACATACAGCATACTTCAATAAACCAAAGAAATATTGTGAATAACTTTTAAAGAAAAACGATATTTTGAGACATATGTTACTTCCAATGAAATATATTTACTTGTATCTTGGGGAAATTGTTATTTAATTGCGAAAACTAATAAATAAAAGATCTCTTGTTACCTACTGCTATTAAAATATCAGAAATAATTCATGGGAAAAAGAGGATGGACTTAGTCATGACTAATTTTTTAATTCAGTTAGATAAAACAACAGATATTTGTAACATGAAATGGTTGTGTCTTGATGTAAGATATGAAGGAAATGAGGGTATTGTTTTGTTACCTTTTGGAAGAGTACATAAGAAGAGAGAGAGTATGTGTGTGAGTGTGTGTGTGTGTGTGTGTGTGTGTGTGTGTGTGTAGATAAATGTGCATATATGTATATTTTAAAGTAAATTAATTTTTCATAAATGAAGTTTTGAGTGGAAAATTGTATTGGAGTCTGTTCAGATGCAACTTAGAACAATGGTGGATGAGAATGATGGATTTTTAGTAAAAATTAACCCATTGAACACATTGTGAACACACGCAATGAACACATTACTTTCAGTCACTGCATGATACATCAGGAACACATAAAGTGCAAAAAAAAAAAAAGACCAGAATTAGATGTTATATTTTTCAATACTATCAAAATTATTAACTTCATTTAAAGCTGTTAAAATTAATTTTTTTTTGTTTTTTGTTTTGTTTTCCAAATCTTTGCAAAGATATGGACTCTGATTACACTACTTAATGCAGAGGTAAGGTGACTCATGAGGGTGAAAATTAAGCAGATTATTGAAATTGAAAGATGAAGGTTCTGTTTTTGACTGAACAGAAATCTAATTTTGTTATTTTTTCCATTATTACTTATGACTTTGAAAACTATGTTATTTGTCAGATTGACTCAATGACTGAAACATCTTATTTCAAGGAAAAACAACATATTTCTGTTAAAAGATAAAATTTAAAGTTTTAAATTAAGAGTTAACATATGGAAAAGTAGGGTGGAAAAATGTTTTTTTAAAAAATATTTAAAGCTGTAGCTTTAAATAGGTTTAAGTAGCTTAAAATAGAGATTTTATAATTGAAAATAACCTTCCTAAAGATTTTATTAAAAGAATTATTATTGATTACCTGAAGTGTCTAGAGGGAATTTTGGAAAACTTTCACTTCAAATTTTGATTCTAAAAATGTAAATTAGGTTGACAAAATGTATTAAATTGAGATCAAAAGCATCAGTCATCAGCCATTAAAAGATCAAAAAGAATGTAAATGACTAAAATTTAAAACTTGAGTTTCCTAAAAAACATCATTAAATAAATCTTAGCTTGGAATTAGGAAAGAATTTCCAAAATTTCTGAAATGTCCCTAAACATAGTTTTCCCATTTATATTACATATTTTTTTTAAATAGTATTATATAATATAGTGTTGATGGTTGTAAAATCAAAATACCAATCAATTCTGAAAAATGCTGAAGATGTTCTCTCCTGTAGTATCAAATATTCCACCAAGATTTAATTCTTTATGTAAAAATAAACAACCACATTCATTGCATTAGTATGCAAATTTGCTCTCATCTTTAATAAATGGTAAAATGGTGGTGCAGAGGATAGAGTACCAGCCCTGAAGTCAGGAAGACCTGAGTTAAAAATCTGGCCTCAGACACTTAATACTTCCTAGGTGTATGATCCTGGGCAAGTCACTTAGTCCTAGTTACCTCAGCAAAAATAAATAAATAAACAATTATAATATTTTTTAAATGGTAAAATTATATGTGTACCAAAGAATTGCTTTTTAAAAGAAATTTATTATTATTTATTATCATTGATGTTTGATTTATATATTTATTTTATATACCTATATCCCTGGAGTTAAGTAAACATTTCTCATACAAAAAGCTTTCACTAGTGGAAGAAGTTTACAAAGCACTGCTATAAGAAATGATGAGCAGGATTATTACAAGAAAACATAGAAATACTTATCCTATTGATCCAAACTGAAATGAGCTAAATCCAGTCAGCGTTGTACACAATAACAACAATATTGTCCAATAATCAATTGAGAATAACAGTTATTCTCAGCAATACCATTATCCAAAATAATTCTTATCTTAAAGGCTGGGGCCTTTGAGTTTATGAAAATTTAGATTACTATTGTCTTGACTACTATGACTTCCATACCTAATCTATTCCTAATCTACCACTCTTATTTCTCAGCCTGTACTAGATAGCTTTGATGATTATTTTCTTATAATATAGTTAGAGGTCTTGTATTGCCAGGCCATTTTCCTTTGTATTTTTTCACTAATTCCCTTGATATCCTTGACCTTTTGTTTTATCACATGAATTTGGTTACTTTTTCTAGCCCTATCAAATTTATTTAGGCAAAATATTCATTTTTTATTACATTATCTTGGCCTACCCATGAGCAACTGACATTTTCAATTCTTTAGATCTGACTTTGTGTGACAAATGTTTTGTAAATGTGCTCGCAAATTCCTGGGTTTGCCTAGATAGATAGACTCCAAGTATTTTAAGTCACTCAATTATTTTAAATGGAAGTTCATTTTCTGTTACTGCTGTACTTTGTCATATAAAGAAATGCTGATGATTTATGTAGGTTTATCCCATATTCTGTAGATATGCTAAAGTTATTAATTATTTCAAGGAATTTTAAAATTTATTCTATTGAATTATCTAAGTATATCATCATATCATTTGCAAATAGTGACAGTTATATTCCCTCATTGTCCATTCTAATCCCTTTGGTTTCTTTTTCTTCTATTTTTACTATGGCTAACATTTGAAGTACTATATTGAATAATAGTGCTGATAATGGTCATCCTTGCTGTACATCTGATCTTAACTATGAATACTTCTGGCTTATCCCCATTACAGAAACTTGCTAATAGTTTTATATAAGATGCTGCTTATCATTTTAAGAAAAATCCCTTTTATTTTTTTATTCCTGTGATTTCTACTGCTTATAATAGGAATGGATGTTGTATTTTGCAAAAGCTTTTTTCTGCATCTATTGAAATAATCATATGATTAATTTTGTTATTGATATGCTCCATTATACCAATAATTTTCCTAACACTGAAGAGGTCTGACATTCCTGATATAAATCCCACTTGGTGGTAGTGTATAATCCTTGTAATATATTACAATAATCACTTTGCTAATATTTTATTTAAAGATTCTGCATCAATATTCATTAGGGAAATAGGTCTATAATTTTCTTTTTTTCCACTTTAACTCTTTCTAGTATAGTAGTAACACAATATTTGTGTCATAAAAGAAGTTTGCTAGAATTCTTTCTTGATCTATTTTTCCAAATACTTTTTATAGTTTTGGAATCAATTGCCCTTTAAATGTTTCATAGAATTCACTTGTGATCACATCCGGTCCTAGGAATTTTTTTTTCTTAGGGGGTTCACTAGCTTATTCAATTTTTTTTTACCTAAATGGGGTTATTTTGACATTTTATTTCCTAAATTGTTAATCTGGATAATTAATATTTTGTACATATTCATCGATTTCACCCAGATTATTACAGTTATTGGCATATAAGTGGGCAAACCTGAAAGCCATAATGAAAAGGAGGACCTGGACAGCTACAACATTAAAATATGAGACATTATGGAATAAGATATTCCAGAAGGCTACAACATTAAAATATGAGACATTATGGAATAAGATATTCCAGAAGGCAAAGGAACTAGTATTACAACCAAGAATCATTTCTCCAACAAAATTAAGCATAATACGACAAGGAAAAAAGATGGTCATTCTAAGAAATAGAAGATTTTAAGGTTTTATAAGAAAAGGAGCACAATTAATCCCAAAACTTGATTTTTAATATCAAAATTCAAGAGAAGCTTAAGCAGGTACAAAGATGTAAGAAAACATAAAGGATTCAATAAAGCTAAATAGTTCACATCCCTACATGAGAAACTAATACTTTTAATCCTTAATAATTTTATATTGGTCTCCATCTTACAAGGCTCTTTTGGAAGAATTTCAAAAGATAGAAGAAAAATGGGCAAAGGAAATGAGAACTTTGGAAGAACCTTTGGAAAAGGAAACACAGAAATTATCTGAAGAAAACTCCTTAAAAATAGATTTAGTAAAATGAAAATAAAGCATATAACTCCTTACAAAATAAATTTGACAAAATGGAAAAAGAAAACAATTCCCTGACAAAAAGAATTTGTGAAATGGGAAAAAACCCATAGAACAAAACAACTAATTAAAAAATTCAATAGGTCAAATACAAAATAAACTAAAAAGGCTAACTGAAGAAAATAATTCACTAAAAATTGGAACTGAACAAATGGAAGTGAGACATCAAGAATCAGTCAAATAAAAACAAAAAATGGAAAAAAAAAACAGAAGAAAATGTAAAATTCCTCACTGGAAAAAACAACTTGCCTGGAAAATAGATCTAGGAGAGGCAATCTAAGAATTATTGGACTTTCTGCAAACCACAATGCAAAAATGAGCCTAAACATCATCTTTCAGGAAATCATGAAGGAAAACTGACCTGATTTCCTAGAATCTGAAGGTAAAATAGTCATTAAAAGAATTCACCAATCACCTCCTGAGACAGACTCCAAAATGAAAACTCCAAGGAATATCATAGCTAAATTTAAGTACTATCATACCAAGGAAAAAATATTGCAACCAGCCAGAAAGAAACAATTTAAATACTGAGGATTCACAATCAGGATTACACAGGACCTAGAAATTTCTACCTTAAAGGAACAAAGGGCCTAGAATCTGATATTCCAAAAGGCAAAGGAACTTGGATTGCAGCCAAGAATAAACTATTCAGCTAAAGTGAGCATTATCTTTCAGGGAAGAAGATGGACATTGAATAATACAGGTGAATTTAATTTATTTCTGATGAAAAGACCAGAGCTGAACAAAAACAAAAACAAAAAAAAAAAATTGACCTCCAAATACAGAACTCAAGAGAAGCATAAAAAGGTAAAAGGAAAAAAAAACTTCTTGAGAATCATATCTCTGTTATTGGTATACTTAAAGAATGAAGGTATGGTTTAATTTTTCTGTGATAATATAAAAAGAAACTATATCTGGAAAGGGAATGGCATTAGGAAAAAAAAAAGAAAATGAAAGAAAAATGAGAGAGGCAAAGAAGACCTCTTATAATTAAGGGGAAGAAAAGAGGGGGGTGAACACTGTGTGGATCTTACTCTCATCAGATTTGGCTCAAAGAGAGAATGTTAGACATATTTGGTTTCACAGAGAAGAAAAACTTGTCTCACCTTATAGAGAAGTAGGAAGGGAAAGGGAAAAAGAGAGGGGCAGGCTAAAAGAAGGGAAAATAGAAGTAGAAGGGGAAAGGTATGAGAAAGAGAGAAGGACTATAAAGGGGGAGGACTGTTTGAGGGAAGTGGTGGTCAAGAGCAAAGGACAGGGGAGGAGGAAAGAAGGAAAGGAAAGAAAAAAGTAAATTTTGGACTAAATAAGATAGGAAATGCAGAATTAGTCATTTTAACTCTAAAGTTGAATGGGATGAACTCTCTCATAAAATATAAGTGTATAGCAAACTGGATTATAAGCCAGAAAACTACAATATGTTGTTTACAAGAAATACATTTAAAATAGAATGATACATACAGAGTAAAGGTAAAAGGCAGGAGCAGAATATATTATGCTTCAGATGAAGTTAAAAAAAAAAAAAGCAGGGGTAGTGATCTTTATCTCAGATCAAGCAAAAGCAAAACTAATTCTAATTAATAGAGATAAGGAAACTGTATCTTGCTAAAGGGTACCATAAAAATGAAGTAATATCACTATTAAACATACATGCACCAAGTGGTATAGCATCCAAATTCCTAGAGCAGAAGTTAAGATATATTCAAGAAGAAATAGATAGCAAACCCATACTAGTGGGGGATTTCAGCTTTGCTCTGTCAGAACTAGATAAATCAAACCACAAAATAAAAAAAGCAAGAAGCTGAGGTAAATAGAATTTTAGAAAAAATAGGTATGATAGATCTTTGGAGCAAATTGAATAGAAACAGAAAGGAGTACACTTTTTCTAGGCAGTTCATGGAATCTATAGAAAAAATTACAACATATTAGGGCATAAAGACCTCAAAATCAAATGCAGAAAGGCAGAAATACTAAGTACATTTTTTTTCAGCTCATGATGCAATAAAAGGCCAGGGGAAAACAAACCAAAAATTAATTAAAAATTAAATCATCTAACCATAAAGAATTAATGGGTGAAACAACAAATCATAGACACAATCAATAATTTCATTCAAGAGAATAACAATAATGAGATAACATATGAAAATTTGTGGGATACAGCCAAAGTGGTTATTAGGGGAAAGTTTATATCTCTAAATGCTTACTTGCATAAAATAGATAAAGAGAAGAACAATGAATTGGGCTTACAACTAAAAAAAGCTAGAAAAAGAACAAATTAAAATCCTTCAATTAAATGCTAAATTTTAACTTCTGAAAATAAAAGGGGAGATTAATAAAATTGATAGAAAATTATTGAATTAATAAATAAGATTAAAAGTTGGTTTTATGAAAAATCCAATAAAATAAATCTTTAGTTAATTTGATTTAAAAAAAGGAAAGAAGAAAATCAAATTGTTAATCTCAAAAATGAAAAGGGAGAACTTTCCAACAATGAAGAGGAAGTTAGAGTAAAAATTAGGAGTTATTTTGCCCAACTTTACGGCAATAAGTTTGATAACCTAAGTGAAATGGTGGAAAACCTGCAAAAATATAGATTGCTTAGGTTAAGAGAAAAGAAAATAAATTATTTAAATAGTTCCATTAAAAAAAAAAAAAGAAATAGAAAAAGCTATTAATCACCTCCATAAGAAAAAATCTCCAGGGCCAGATGGATTTACATGTGAATTCTACCAAACATCTAGAGAGCAATTAATTCCAATACTATGCAAAGTATTTGGGGAAAAAATCAGGAAAGAAGAAGTCCTACCAAATTCCTTTTATGACACAGATATGGTGCTGATATCTAAGCCAGGTAGGACAAAAACAGAGAAAGAAAATTATAGATCAATTTCCCTAATGAATATTGATGCAAAATGCTTAAATAAAATGCAAAGAGATTACAAAATGTCATCCCCAGGATAATACATCATGACCAAGAATGATTTTTAAAACTAAAAAATAAATACAGATAATATAAAATATTTGGGAGTCTATCTACCAAGACAAAATCAGGAACTACATGATTCAAAACACTTTCCACATGAATAAAGTCCGATTTAATCAACTGGAAAAATATCAAGTGCTCATGGATAGACCAAGCTACAATGATAATACTATGTAATTTAATCTACTTATTCAATGCCATACCAAACTCTCAAGAAAAAAAAATTACAGAACTACAAAAATAATAAATCTGGAAGAACAAAAGGCAAAGAATTTCAAGGGAATTAATGAAAATAATGCAAATGAAGGTGGCCTGGCTGTACCAGACCTAAAACTATATTATAAAGCAGCATTAAAATAATTTGATACTGATTAAAAAACAGTAATTGATCAGTGGAATAGGTTAGGATAAGAAGACACAATAATCAATGATTATAGGAATCTAGTGTTTGATAAAGCCAAACACCCCAACTTTTGAAATAAGAACTTACTATTTGACAAAAACTGCTGGGAAAATTGTAAATTAATATGGCAGAAATTAGGCATTGACCAACATTTAACACTTTATACCAAGATAAGGTCGAAATAAGTTCATGATTTAGACATAAAGTAATATTATGAGCAAATTAGAAGAAAAAAAATACCCTACCCCTCAGAACTGTGGAGAAAGAAAATATTTGTGGCCAAAGGGGAACTAAAATACATTATGAAATGCATAATAGATAATTTTGATTGTATTAAGTTAAAAAGTGTTTGTACAAACAAAGCCATTGCAGACAAGATTAGAAGGGAAGCAATAAACTGGGAAAAAATTATATTCAAGTGCTCTAGATAGAGATTTCATTTCTAAAATATATGGAGAATTTATTCAAACATAAGAATTCAAGGCATTCTCCAATTGATAAAAGATCAAAGAATGTGAAAAAACAATTTTCAGATGAAGAAATTGACACCATTTCTAATCATATGAAAAGGTGCTGTAAATCACTATTGATCAGAGAAATACAAATTAAGATAACGTTGAAATACCAACAGGTACTTCTCAGATTGGTTAAGAAGACAGGAAAAGATGACAAATGTTTCAGGGGATGAGGGAAACTGAGACACTACTACATTGTTGGGAAAGTTATGAAGTGGCTCAATCATTGGGGAGAGCAATTTAAAACTATGCCCAAAGGACTATCAAACTAAGTAAACCTTTAAATATTGTATTGTTTCTACTGGGCCTGAATCTCAAAGAGATAATAAAGGTGGGAAAAGGACCCAGACTCACATATACAAAAATGTTTGTGATGGCCCTTTTTTAAGTTAGTAGAAAATGGAAAGTAGATGCCCATCAGTTGGAAAATGGCTTCAATAAATTATGGTATATTAATGTTATGGAATGTTATTGTTCTGTAAGAAACAATCAGCATGATGATTTCACAGAAGCCTGGAACTGATGCTAAGTGAAGTGAATAGAATCAAGAGAACATTATTCCCAGCAACAGCAAGATTATACAATGATCAATTATGATAGATGTAGCTCTTTTCAACAATAAGATGATTCCAGCGAGTTCCAATGCTCTTATGGTGAAGAGAGCCATCTGCACCCAGATAGAGGACTGTGAGAACTGAATGTGGATCAAAACATGCATTGTCATTCTTTTTTTTTTTTTTTGGATTAAAAGATAAGATTAATTTTTATTACTTCTTTTTTTAATAATAATTTTTATTATATATTTTTATAATATTATCCCTTGTATTCATTTTTCCAAATTATCCCCCCCTCCCTCTACTCCCTCCCCCCGATGACAGGCAATCCCATACATTTTACATGTGTTACAATATAACCTAGATACAAAACATGTGTGTAAATACCATTTTCTTGTTGCACAATAAGCATTAGATTCCGAAGGTACATGTAACCTGGGCAGACAGATATTAGTGCTAACAATTTACATTCACTTCTCAGTGTTTCTTCTCTGGGTGTAGCTACCTCTGTCCATCATTGATCAACTGGAAGTGAGTTGGCTCTTCTTTATGTTGAAGATTTCCACTACCATCAGAATATATCCTCATACAGTATTGTTGTTGAAGTGTACAGTGATCTTCTGGTTCTGTTCATTTCACTCAGCATCAGTTGATTTAAGTCTCTCCAGGCCTCTCTGTATTCCTCCTGCTGGTCATTTCTTACAGAGCAATAATATTCCATAACCTTCATATACCATAATTTACCCAACCATTCTCCAACTGATGGACATCCATTCATCTTCCAGTTTCTAGCTACAACAAAAAGAGCTGCCACAAACATTTTGGCACATATATGTCTCTTTCCACTCTTTAGTATTTCTTTGGGATATAATCCCAGTAGTAGCACTGCTGGGTCAAAGGGTATGCACCATTGTCATTCTTTTTGTTGCTGTTTGCTTGTCTTTTGTTTTCTCTTACTTTTTTTTCCCTCCAGGGAACTATCCTGGACTTCACCAGTTCCTGTCTCTTATTTCAGGCTTCAAAGATAAATATTTCAGTCTCAGAATGTCTGGAATCACCAAAGTCTCAATCTGGGACCCAGAGAAGCATTATAAGGTCTCTCATATGGTCAAGACGAATGACGCAGTATCCAGTGATATAAATTGGACCATTAGATTAGGAATACCCAGGACAAATCATATATATTTTTTAAGGCACCTACCAAAAATCACAAGGTCTTTCAAAGGGCCCCATATATAGGATCCAGAGTCAGAGCCCAGACAATGGAATTGCTAATAACAAATTGTTGAAATAATGTCCCTAATGAAGACAGAATAATATTTAAGTTCATTTTCCAAAGCTCCTTTCTAAGCCAACAGTTCTGAGTTGCATAGATCAAATTAGAAGACACAGCCCTGGATCCATAATATATAACTATAGCAACATATCTATAGATAACATAATATGAACTCAGTCCTAACCCTCAACCATAGTCAAAGTAGCAGCCTGATTGCTCAAAACTTACTAAGCCAGGGTTGTTGACAGGGTTGTCGACAGGGTTGTTCTTATAGTTCAGTGAGTTTTCAATTGTTTCTTACTCTTCATGATCACTTGTGAGGTTTTCTTGGAAAGGATACTAAAGTAGTTTTCCATGTCCTTCTCCAGCATTCTTTACAGATGAAGAAACTATGGCAAACAGCATTGAGTGTTTTTTTTTTGTTTTGTTTTTTTTGTTTTTTTTTTTGTTTGTTTGTTTGTTTTTTTCAAGGTTACACAGGTAGGAAGTGTGTGAACCCAGATTGGAATTCAAGTCTTCCTGACATCAGGCTCAGCACTCTATTCACTGCACTTCCTACTTTCGCCAATAACAACAGTTGCATGACTAACCTAGAGTAAACCAAAATGTAAACCTTTGAAAGTCTACAAGATCAGTGATCATTCCATGTCCTTCATTTGACCACAAAAGGTCCACTTAAAGTTACAAACCCTTGAATAAGCTTGAATAAGCTGCCCATGATCTTTGAAATACAAAAAAATATATATAACTATATATATATATATATGTATATATACATATATGTATATGTATATATACATATATATACATATATATGCATATATACATATATATACACACATATATACACATATATATATATACACACACATATATACACACACACACATATATATATATATATATATATATATATATATATATATACACACATATATACACACACACACATATATATATATATATATATATATATATATATATATGAAAAAAATAAGAAAATGCCAAATGTTAGAGGGGCTAATCAAAAAATAAAAGACACACTGATTCAAATTGACAGTCATTATTTGAAGCATTTTGAAATCCTACCCCCAAATTTCCTAAACTTTACTTCTCTCACACACTAATGCATCTGTACTCAAAAAGAAAAAATATTTATTTTTGTTTTGGCAGAGAACCTTACACTATGTGTTGTCTATCACTGGGGAAATTCAGTTATGGTATATAAATACAATGGAATACAAATGCATCATAGCAAATGAAGAAAGTAAAGTATTTATTGCAACCTGGAAATCTTGTAAGAACTGAAGAAGAGAAAAGTGAGCAAAGTAGGGGGCAATGTATATTATAGCATAAACATTAAACTAATTAAAAATTTTGAAGGACTTAAGAACTCTATTCAATTCGACACCAAACCCTTTAAAGGTCATCTATTCTATCCACTCATTTTGCAAGTGAGGAAACTGAATCCAAGAGTCTTAAGTGACTTAAACACACATTCCCTAATAAACTGATAACCCATTTCAGGTTTTTTTGGATAAAAATTGTAAATATGTAAACTTCATGCAAGATTAAATTAATGAGAAATATGATACATCCATTTAAATGAACATGATCATAAAATGTATAAAATTGTTTGTCTATTTTAATCAAATATTAAATTTAAGCTTTGAATACTTCAAAGATTTCTGAAAAATGTAATTTTGAAAAATGCGTGTGAATTTGAATTGAATTGAAATTCTAAACTATAATTCCTTAAAATTTTGATTTGAGCAAATAGAAATTAATGATTTGATGAGAAATCAAGAAACAATAAAATAAAACCAAAAGAATAATAAAAAAAAGAAAACAAATATTTGTAAAATATTTCATGGGAATGTTTACCAAATGGAATCAATTTTCAACTCACTATGATGAATTCTGGACATCTTCCTGCCATGATGTTGCCACTTTCCCATAACTTCCTCTTGTTCTAGGAATAAGAATCAAAATACCACTATCATTCCTGAAAAAATATGTCAATCCCTACTCACAGTCTCTTAAGCTTCCCATAACAACACAACCTCACTAGCCCTCCCTAACCAACACACACACACACACACACACACACACACACACACACACACACATAAACATACACTTTTTCATGCATGTATATATATATATATATATATATATATATATATATATATATAAACATATATACATAAATGCATTTACATGTTGGGGTAGAAAGAGGAAAGAGAGAGAGATAGAGAGAAAAAGGGGGAAACAGAGACAGAGTCAGAGAAGGAGAGATATGGAGATGGAGAGACAGAGAGAATAGGTATATGATGGAGCCAGAAAATTTTTTTAATCTTCCAAATGGTTCAATCCTAATTAAAAAGAAGAATCAAGACTTTGGAGAACAAAACTTAAGAAGGTTAACTGGCTACACAAATGTGAAAAATTTTCCTTTGTACAAAGGTAGTTTCCTGTCTGTAACCAATTGATGTGATATCATTCTAGCTTAAAAGTTTCTAGAAAGTTAGTTTGTTCAAATAAATGGTTTCTTCCTCATTTGTAAACCAACAGCACCTTCCTACTATTGATACTTATTCTCCCATCACTGTCTAATGTGCAGCACATTCCATATTTATGCTTGAAAATGCATTCCTCATAATCATCCACTTTTCAGGAGAAATCATTAGAGCCACCATGATAAAATTTACCTTGATTACAAACATGCACAGTTTCCATGCTGCTAATATAAAATAAATGTCTTGCATTTTTACCAGTGCTTCTTACCAAAAGGAGCAGATATTAAAGAGTCATTAAGAAAACCTGAATCCTGGATCATTATTCATTCGACAGTCAGAAAAAGCATCTGTGTGTTAGATGCTATTAACACATGCAGAATGCCAGCTATAATGACCCCATTAAATCAGATTTGATGAATAGTTCATGAAGTCTGAATTTATATTATTTCTGGAACTTCTGTTTATATTACTCCTAGATATGAGTCTAAGGCAAAAGAAATGCCTGCAGGCTTTGCCCAGCTTTTTCTACAAGTCCCTTTGATTCCAATTCTAAGGGTGACATTTTCCTTTCAGACTCACAAGATAGAAAAGTGTAGCTACCATACAGTGCTCATGAAGGGTTCCTTGTTTCTCAGTCTTCTTAAACTATAAGATAAAAATGTATCCTAAAAGTTTCTTTTAGAGATAAAAGATTTAATATTCCTCCCAGGATCCCTCACAGCTCTTTCCCATTATATTCCTTTGTCCAATGGCAAGCTGTCCCTGTCCAGTTTAATTTCCAGGATAAGGAGATGCATTGTGATGCTTTTTCAAGCTGCCAGATAAACTTTGTGTTCTGTTTGGTCTCAATAGCAAAATAATAATTAAGATTAAATACTACTTTACCTCGCTAGCAGAATAGGAAGACAGACTACGCATCTCAATCTACCAATCATATCTGGAATTCTTTATTAAGTGAAAATGCTTCTAGGCTTTCAATAATTATGTGTCTGGATACACTAGTATCTGAAAATATCAGGAAGTCCAAATTTCCTGAAGTTATTCAAGGATACTTATTTCATGAGTAGTCTATATGAATTAATTGATACATTTTTCTTTTTCAACTTGCACATGTGTATATTTTGGCATATATGAGCAAAAATCAAAGTGATCCTATTTCACACTCAGTACAATTCTGTAGAAAGTTAAAAACAAGAAACCAGTTGGAGGAGGTCAAAGACATAGGGGGACTATATAATAAATGTGAATACTGATGGATTTAAAGTCACAGAATCTACATTCAATCAAAGTGTTAACACTACCACCTCTATTATGTTGCATGTCAGTTAATATTTTTAGACCTTGATTTACTCTTTAGACCTCGATTTTCTCTTCTATATTAATAAAATAATAATAGGGATTTGCATAGGATATAAACTTTGAATTGTAATTATTCTTTTATCTTTACAAAAGGTCAGCCAGTCAGTTAACTGTGTTTTATTAGAGTCCTACTACATAACAGACACTTTCATAGGAAAAATTTATATCCTTTTGCTAAGGATATAAAGAAAGTCAAAAAAGCTTGGAGATAGAGATGAGGAGAAAGAAACATCCACACATCAGAGAAAATCAACAAATATACTAGTAGTAGAAAGATGATATATCGTATTCCAAAAACATATCAATTTTATTAGACTATAAAGGGTATGGAGTAGAGTGCATGGTATTAGAATATTGTAACTATGGGGAAAAAGTAGGATGTGAAAGATATAAAAGATCAATAGAAGACTTTATATTTGACCCTGAAGGCAACAAGGAACAATTAGAGTTGACTAAATAAGGGGTAAGCATGGTGAGAGTATTTTAGGAAGATCGATTTGACTATTGAGTGGAGGATAAATTGAAAAGAAGAGAAAATTGTGACAGAATGTCAACCTACAGGTGATTAGAATAGTTCAGATAAGAGGTGATGTGAGGTTGTACAAGTGTGGTCTGAGTGACAGAGAGAAGGTAATGGACATAAAATAAGTTTTGAAGGTGGAAATGCCTACACCTGGAAAAATAATTAGATACGGGTTTTGGGAGTGATAATGAAAGAGAGTAATGAGTCAAGAATTAAACCAAGGTTGCAAAGTGCAGTGATTAGAAAGATGATCTTACTATCATTAGTAATAAGGAACTTAGAAAGGTGGGAGAATTTGGACGAAAATAGTGAGTTCAATGTTGGAAAAATGAGTTTAAGACATCTTTAGTATATTCAGTTTGAGATGTCCTTTAAATAATTGAAGATAGGTTTGGAAATGAGTAAAGAACTCATGAGTAAATAACAGTGCTGCTGTGTTGGAGTCCAGCTCCTCTTGTGAGATGAAGGGTGTGACTTTACCAGGGCCAGGTGGAGAAAGTCTTGATTATGGACTCTTCAAAGTTTATTGATCAGAGAGACCAATACATATATATATATATATATAAAATGCTCATAGACTTGATACAAAGTATGTTCTTTGAAGTTCTTATAATTCTCTCCAACAAGCAAGATCTATTGATTTTGAGATTAAGATTAAGAATGAGATTAAGAGCATTAAGAATTGAGATTAAGAAAAGATCATTGGTTACTTTTTATACAGCACTTTAACTTGAATGATGAAGTTGGAAGCCAGAATGTTGAGAATTCAGAGAGTAAGAGAAAAATATATAGACATCTATTTTAGATGTCCTTATCAAGTTTAGAAACAAAAAGGAAAGTGATAAAGGATGATAACTAACAAAAAGAATGTATCAAATAAGGGTTTTTTGATTATTAGGAGATATAGGAAATTTTGTAAGCAGTAAAAAAGCAGCCAATAAAGGGATATTGACAGTAAGATTGAAGAATATTGAGAAAGGATGGATAAAGGGAGAGAGAAAGCATGATATGCTGCAGAAGAACAGAAGAAATAAGATCATATATGCCTGTGGATATTTGCCTTGACAAATAGAATGGCCACCTTTTCTTATGAGATAAGGGTTAAGAAAGAGAATATAGCAGAATGCTCCAAATGGTATGCCATTAAAAGGAAGGAATAATAGGGAGTTCTTGGCTAATGCTTTCAACTGTTTTAAGAAATATGACACAAGGTTCTCAACTGTTGAGGTAAATAAAGGAGGAACCATGTGAAAGGGAAAAGCCTTGATTGCTTTGTTCTGTATCGTTTTGCTAAACTTTTATAGGATATAATCATTAGGGTAAGAAATAATTCAGTGACATGTACCAGGAGCATATTATATTTCCTGGTTTTAAAAAAAGAAAAATAACAAAACTTTTAGGTAAATAAACTATGATGTATTTACAGGGAAATTAATCTTAGAATTGTAACTAAACCATTATAAAGTATTAAGCATGTGATCGTAATAATCATATGTGTGTATTAAAATAATAAAGTAAGAAAGTCCTATAAAGGACTACTTGGCATATCAAGGAGCTAACTAAGAAGTCATGGAAAGTACAAAGGTTAAAAAAGTTAGTTCACAGTGACCTAAAAATCAAAATGAGACAGGTGTGAAAGAGGATGCAAAATAACAAAATTAAAATCGAAGTTGGGTAATGGAGGAAAAAAAAAAATTACTAAAAACCAAAAGTCATGATGAGAATAAAATTCAGGTTTCTAATTGGGTTACTTCAGAAATATAAAAGTAGAAGATACTTAGAAGACAAAGCAGTTTCAGAGTTTATTATCTTTGAAGACAAAAGGTTACATGAGTTAAGAAGCTTCATATAAAATGGGAAACTAGCTTTATCAAAGATCAACTACATTATATAATAACATTAACTATATTAACTATATTTTCAACTGCATTTCTGATATTTAGGTTGCTATATTTATATCATTTTCAGGATTTACCAGTCTAGCAAATCTGATAGAAAAGAAAAGATAGTATGGCATGACCATATGTATGAAGGAAGACATTTTAATTCTTTTTTATCACTGCTTCTCTTTCTAAATATTTATAAGCAAACTTTTCATAATAGAATCTAGTATTTAGGAAGGAATCTAAGTCATTTTTACTGATGTAAAACATTCAGACTCCACAGTTTTTCCCATATTTTAAACTTCTACAACATTTTCCCCTTTCATAATTATTTTGCATCATAACTTCCAATCCCTACAGTTTTTCAGATATTGACAAGTATTCAAAAGTTACATCTAGAATTTGTACTGTTCTCTCTGAAATGTAATATTCTCTGTTGAGGTTTTCTTGGAGTCTCTGGAGGCAGCATTCCTTTCAGTTCAGTAATCACCATAGGTACAGTCAAGGGTTAAAGTTTAAATCCTTTATTGTCTCTTTCAAAGTCTTGTCTCCTTTCCTGGGGCCAGTTAGCTTTCTTAGAGGCCTATCTCTTTCCTTGGTTCTGAGAGCTAGAGCTCCTGCTGCCAGTCCTTTGCCTCTGCCAGCTTCTGCCTCTAGCTTTTCTGAATGTCCATCCTGACTAAGGTTCCTAGTTTATGTGTTCCACACTGGGTATAAACCAATCGTTTATATCACTAGTAAACCATTATTCGTTGTAGGATTAAATCAATGCTAACCTAGATTTAACCACTGTCTCCTCAATTCCACTTAGTACATTGTTTCAAGTTCTGGCCCATAACATCTCCTTGTGGGATTAAATCAATCATACCGAACCTTGCTAAATAACTATTGTCTTTACCAATTCCACTGACTTAGTACATTGTAAGAATCATTTGTTTCAAGTTCAGAGTTCTGGCTCAAAACAAGAATTTATTTCAATATTTTAGGTAAGTAAACACATCACCTGGAATTAAATCTTTTCTTACTATTTCCTGACCCATTGTGTGTAAATTATGTCATTTCAGTACAAATCTAGTCCATTCTTACTATATTACTATAAAACAAGATCACCATAAAGTTCTCTAATATTTATGCTTATTTTAAACAAAGATCTAAATATAAAACAAAATACCGACTTGAAATTTATCAGCAAAACAATGGGAGATAATTTCACTAGAGCTGAGAAAAAATTAAAATGGTATAAAGTGAGAAATAAAGATGTCTGAAGTTGAAGCCCTTTGGGAGGTCTGTGATTAGAAGAACATAGGAAGCAACATGAAAAACAGTGTCAAATTTCTAAAAATACAAGTCACCCTCCAACTGATAAATGGTTAAAGATTATGAATAGATAATTTTCAGATGGAATTCAAATTCAAAATCATCTATAGGAGCAGTTAAATGGTGCAGTAGATAAAGGACCAGTCCTGGAATCAGGAGAACCTGAGTTCAAATGTGATCTCAGAAACTTAATACTATTAGCTTTTGTGACCCTGGGTAAGTCACTTAACTCTAATTGCCTCTCAAAAACATCAAAAAAATAAATAAAAATCTGTTAAAAAATTTAACATTCATCTATAGCCATAGGAAAAATACTCTAAATCACTATTGATTAGAGAAATGCAAATTAAATTAACTCTGAAGTAACACCTCACACCTCTCAGATTGACCAAAATGAAAGGAAAAGATGATAAATATTGTAAGGGATGTGGGAAAGTAGGGCGCTAATGCATTGTTGGTGAAGGTGTGAAGTGATCCAACTATTCTGGAGACCAATTTGGAACTATGCCCAGAAGGTTTTAAAACAGTGAATATCTTTTGATCCAGCAGTGCCACTACTGGGTCTGTATACCAAGGAAATCATAAAGGAGGGAAAATGACTCACATGCACAAAAATATTTGAACCTCTCTTTTTGTGTTGTCAAAAAATGAGAAAATGAGTAGATGCCCATCAATTGGACAATGGCTAAATAAATTATGGTATATGAAAGTGATGGACTATTATTGTTCTATAAAAAACAATGGACAAGCTATTTTAGAAAGGACTAGAAAGATTTACTTGAACTGATGCTGAACAAAACAAGCAGAACCAGGCATGCATTTTACATAGTAACAGCAAAATTATGCAATAATCAATTATCAAATATTTGTTTCTTCTCTGTGGTTCAATGACATAAGGAAGTCTGAATAAATTTTGGATAGAAAAAGGCATCTGCTTTCAGAAAGAGAACACACTATGTTCATTTTTTTTCTTCTCTTTTTTCTCTCTTATGGTTTTTGCCTTTTGTAAGAGCCTGGCTAGCTCAGTTGGAAAAGCATGGGACTCTTAATCCCAGGGTCGTGGGTTCAAGCCCCCCACATTGGGCCGATTTAGCACTTAGTAAGAATCTAATATCTTATTATCTCATTAGCACTTAGCACCTGCACCAGACTGAGTAGCAATCAAGACATGCAATGAGAAACAACAATAAGTGATTTCTTCCATCTCAAAGTATATAACAGGTCAACCAGAAGCCTGAAGTGAAAAGGAAAGGAAGCAATCAATAAATTCAGTTGCAGTACAACAAGAAATGGATCAGAGATCCATGTAGCTGGAATGGTTCTGTACCTGGGCAGGAACATAGAAGTTACTAGAAAAATTCAAAGTAGACCTAGAAAAACCCAGGAAGTGTCAGTAGGGAATAACTAGCAAAATAGCAACTCTCAGATCAGACATCCCAGATCCAGGGTCTTTGAAGGAAGAAAGCAAGCCCTACACAAAGGGATATAAAACCGATCACTTTATAAAGTGAACAACAGTTGGTATTACTTCTCCTGATATGAAGCTACAGTTCTTGAAATAAAACTAGAAACACACACACACACAAAAAAAATCAAAGACAATATTACTTTCAAATACATTCAGAGACAAACAAAAAAGTAGCTGTGACAACTAAATGAAGAAACTGAAAGGGGAAAAAATGAATACATGAATACAAAAAAGAAATAAAGTAGGGATAAATGTAATATAAAAGGTCTGAAGAAAAAAAATAGATTGGAAGTGAAATAAATGGATTGAGCAGTATTAAACATTATCTAAAGAAGAGATAATAAAAATTAAAGTAGATCAAAAAGAAATCAGTGATTCTACATTACAAGAAATATTTGATCAAAATCAATGGATTAAATAAATATATTCCTCAGAAGTTACTTAGAATAGTGAACATATCTGACAAAAACAAAGAAATAGACTGATATAATTTTTAAATCCAGCCTCTGTAGTTAAATACAATATAAAATGGTAAAGAATGAGAAAGTGCATAATAAAACATAAGGAGGGGGAGACAACTAAAATTAAAACTACTATATTTCAGGAAGAAGAAAACTGAATTAAACTCTAACTCACAAGTAGATGCATCAATAGGGAAGATAATTCAACCAAACAGGAAGATTATGTCTCATACATTTAAAAGATTAAAAATATTTTTAAATAAGCACTGCTGGAAAAATTAAATGAACCACCTTGATAAAACAGATTTATGTGGCTTCCATGTTTTCTTAGGATATTCCAAAATCATTCCAGCAAGTTAAAACCTTAAAAGAATAATATAGATGAGAATCAGTGGCAGAATTGATGGTCCACAAAGAAGAAATAATAATTAAAATGGGGGGGGATTAAAATGTGAATCTCTTCATGGAAGAGGAAGAGAAACTAAAAGGTTGAAATGAGAAATTTATTAGAAAAAAAGGAAATTTGGAAGAAGAAAAACAGGTGAAGGACAAATTATAGAAAGGGACAGGTGGCAAGCAGGACCTCATCTAGATTTGAGAATGGTGAGAAGGAAATAAATATCAACTTGACCAAGTGAGAGGAGAAAGTTAATATGGTTTTGATATTACCTATTGGATGCTTGATACATCTTGCTGGCCCATATAACATTGAGAAGAATCAGGAAGAACTGAGTTCAAATGTGAGCCCAGGTATTTACTAGTTGTGTAACCCTAGGCATCATCACTTAACCTTCATTTGTCTTAATACACTAAGGAAGGAAATGACAAATAATTTTAGTATCTTTGAGAAGAAAACCCCATGGGAGATATTACTGATCTGAGGAATCATGAATAATCAGACACAACTGGATGACTGAACAATTGAATAATAACAACATATTTGCAGCTAAGCTATTATAACTTGACTTACAGGTCCTGCTATGCATTTGCTTTCACTCATATCTTACTTTAATTCTTCTCTTTGTCATTGTTTACATTTCAAAATCAACTTCTGAATATTTGCCTTCTGAAAGTCTTCTTCATTAACTTTTCAAGTGATTCTGATTTCCTAACCATCTAAGAATTTCTTAGTTGCAAAGTGTTGCCAACATCTCACAACTGTGGATCTCAAAATAGTGATTATCCATCTACCATTACAAATATCATTCAAACATGAATCCCAAAAGAGATGTGTCTAGTAAGCACCACACATTTAGCTCAAGTTTAAACTTTTAAAACAACATGGGTGCAGAACAGGGAGGGAGAATATCTAGGCTTATAAACTGATTTAATTCAGTTTTGTAGTTTGTTCATGAGGATTCCAATACTCATCCTGATAGTTTGCATGTTCCTCACCTGAGTAGAAACAATAATTAAAGTTATAAACTCTGAGGTTCTCAATGAGAAATCTACCTCTTGCTTTTACCACTTGGGGTAGTGCTGATTGCAAAATGATGTGGGGATTTCTGGATTTATATGATCAGAAATTGGATCTTTACCATATTTTATCATCTAAACAATATTTTATTCTTGAACTTGCTATATTTCAGTAATCTGTAATCATTTGAGTTTGGCATATGTCAAATGTGCTTAGATATTACATGTGACAAATCATTACAAAATCAATAAGTATGTGTGCAGTATTTGATAACAAGAAAATCTCTCTCAAGAGGCTGTGGTGAATTGAGGAGAAGAAAGTTCCTATATATACCAAAATATTTATAGCAATATTTTTTGTAATGACAAAGAATTAGAAACTAAGTAGACTATCAGTTAAGGAATGAGTAAACAAATTGAAGTAAATGATTACAATCAAATATTACTGAGATTTAAGAAATGATGACTGAATACAGAAAAGCATGGAAAGGTCAACATGGACTACAAAAGCAATATACATAATAATTGCAAAATGTAAAAAGACATAATAATCATATATACCCCATAATTCAAAAATTATTTATTAGTTAAAATTATTTCTTAAAAGCAAAGTACAAGAGAGATTAAAATATGCTGCTTATGGGACTGATGTAGCACCAAATGTTATTTAAGTACCAAATGATAAGCTTTAGAAGAAGTACCAAAAGTTGGGATTCAGTATTATGAAAAATTCACAATGGTCATTCTCTAGCAAAAGATAGAATTATTTAGAGGAAAAGGTTACAGATAATATAAAAGGAACAATAGACACCAGAAATAGTAAATATGAAATAAAGTTGGGAGAGCACAGATAGGGGTTTTAATAATTAGCAATGGAAAGGTCAAGTTCCCTAATGGAATTTATCATTCAAAAGGAGAAAGGAAATATCCTATAAGGTTGGGGTATACCCTTAGCTAGCAGGCCAGATCCTATAAAGGAAGTAGCATTGCAATAGAGTTAGCTAGCTACAAGGAAGGAAAAGTGGGGTCAGGAGAGATACCACAAGACATGATTGGGTTAGAAGAGACCATATAGGTGAGGAGAAAAGGGAAAAAACACCATGAAGCACAGTGCTCCAAAGAAAAGCAATAGTAAAGTCATGGCCCATAAGCTATATTATAAGAAAAATTAGCCTCAGGAACTTTGCATAACATGGATTTCTGACTGGATTATCTCCAGGAAGTAAGAACACAGAATTAAAGTAATCTTTATCAGAGTCTTCTTCCTACCTGCCCAGGAAATAATTTTTGTCAATTCTTTAATTTCTCTCTGCCAACCACATCCAACATCATTATTCATAACCCAGCTTTTGGCAAAAGTTGAATGTCCACAAGAATAACATTGTATACATATTTTCAGAATTTTTCCATGAATTGACCAATTATGCTGATTCTTTCTTCTTTTTGTTATGTCTTAAAATAATATTCCTTTCATGGAATGGCTCTCTGGGAAGGAAAGAGAAAGGGATAGTGAGGGAAAAAAATAAGTCATATATAAAAGTAGAAGATCAATAAAACTTTATTTTAAAAAAGAGAAAGAGGCTGGGGTCATTAGGCTGCAGCTTAAATGCCCCTTTGTAAAAATCTAGAATCAGTTTTGAGTCCTAAGAAATATAAAATAAAATTTTTAAATGAAAGGCAAATTTTATATATATACTTTTCCATTTCCTATTCATGACTGGTAATGAAGAGGTAAATAGGCATTTGGAGTGGGAAATATAAAATAGATTCGGGAGAGCAATTAATTGTAAAAACAATATTATATAAAAATAACATCACAGAAATTCGGTACACAACATGGAATAACCATGACAATACATCTATCACAGGTACAAAGGAGTGGTTTATTATATGCATTAACACACAAGACTTAGCAATGGATTATTAACAACTAACAAGGTAAGGACAAGTTCCTAGTAGAACTGACAACTAACCACAAGGAAGATGCCATAAAAGGGAATATGCCTAATATGGTAAACCCATAGAGGATTTTAACAGACTAACTCCAAAAGGGATTAGCAAGAGAAAGGATTAAGGATCTATCCCTAAAAGGGATTTAGCAAAGATCTACACCAGGAATGGATCCTTTATAGGAGAAATATAAGCTCAGGGATTTGGCATTATAACTTGTCTTTCTGATTGGATACCTAAAAGTGGAATTTCTAGAGACCCTCACAGGGTTGGGACTAAAATCTACTTGAATAAAAGGACTACTTGAGAATGAAAGGTTCAAAGAGGTGGAGCCAAGATGGCAGAGAGTAGACATATCCTCCTTCAACAATCTCTCAAACCAAAAGCAGATTAAGCCTCTGAACTGGATTTGGAGTGACATAAACCACAAATATTTGGAGTACAACACATTTCCAAAAGAAGATATTTTGGAAGAACTTCAGAACAGGTATGTATCAATTGGGCAAGAGAAAAATCGTCTGAGCCCAGACTGCAATGTGGGAATTCAGGGCAAAGAGCTGGGGTGGGGAACCAAAGCAATGAACCATGCACAAACTAGGGGAATTTATTGTGAGGCTTTTAGGCTACTCTGCCCTAGTTGGAAGTGTGTGGTTTAGCAGATTTGCTGTAAGACATCCAAAAGCGAATACAAAAGGCATATTGGGAGCCACAGTGACCCTGTTATTTCCCAGCACCAGAAGCCAGTCAGCAAAACTGCCCCAGGGCAAATTAAAACATCTCTCACCCCTTTGCCTTAAGAGCATACTTCAATCCTTAAAAAATGAGCAAAAAAGCAAAAAGAATTCTGACCATAGCTTTTAAAAGAAAGAGAAGAGCAGACCTCAAACCCTGAGGTTCCTAAAGGCAAATCTTTTTGCTAAAATTTTATTTAATATTTTTGCATCAATATTAATTAGGGAGATTGGTCTATAATTTTTTTTTTCCCTCTGTTTCTGTCCTACCTGATATAGATATCAGTATCATGTCTGTCATAAAGGGAATTTGGTAGGAGTCTTTTCTTCCTTATTTTTTCAAATAATTTATATAGTACTGGAGTTAATTGTTCTTTAAAAGTTTGGTAGAATTCACATGTAAATCCATCTGTTCCTGGAGATTTTTGCTTAGGGAGTTGATTAATAGCTTGTTTTATTTCTATTTCTAAAATGGGACTATTTACATAATTTACTTCCTCCTCTGTTAATCTTGGGCAATGTATATTTTTGTATGTATTCCTCCATTTCACTTAGTTTTTCAAATTTATTGGCATAAAGTTGGGCAAAGTAACTCCTAATAATTGCTCTAATGTCCTCTTCATTGATGGATGGTTCTCCCTTTTTATTTTTGAGACTAACAATTTGATTTTCCTCTTTCTTTTTACTAATCAAATTAACTAAAGGTTTATTTATTGTGTTGGACTTTTCATAAAACCAGAACCACAAAATAAAAAAGAAAGAAGTTGAGGTAAATAGAATTTTAGAAAATATAGGTATGATAGATCTGTGAAGAAAATTGAAGGGAGACAGAAAAGAATACACTTTTTTCTCGGTGGTTTATGGAACCTATATAAAAACCTGACCATGTTTTACATCATAAAACCCTCAAAGTCAAATGAAGAAATGTACAAATAGTAAATTCAATAAAAATCACATGCAATAAAAGTCCAGGGAAAAACAGACCAAAAATTAATTGGAAACTAAATAATCTAATCCTAAAGATCGAATGGGTGAAACAGGAAATCATAGACACAATCAATAACTTCACCCAAGAGAATAACAATAATGAGACAATAAACCAAAATTTATGGGATACAGCCAAAGTAGTTAGAAGGGGAATTTGTATGTCTCTAAATACTTACTTGCATAAAATAGAGAAAGTGAAGATCAATGAATTAGGCTTACAACTAAAAAAGATATTAAAAAAAAAACAAATTAAATACCAAATTTTAAATGCACAGTTTGATAACTTTTTGAGCATAGTTCCAAATTGCTCTCCAGAATGATTGGATCTTTTCACAATTTACCAACAATGTATCAGTTTTCCTACATACCCTCCAACATTTGTCATTATCTTTCCCTGTCATCTTAGCCAATCTAAGAGGTGTGTAATGGTATCTTAGAGTTATCTTAATTTGCATTTCTCTGATCAATAGTGATTTGGGGCACCTTTTCATACATTAATGTATTTTTAAAAGGTATATATTTAAACCTAAGGAAATGCAAATGTGAAAATAAATGTACATTGGTTTGCAATTAAGATGCATTTACCAAATACATATTAAAGTTTGAGATTATATAAAGGTCTAATTTCAAAAGAATACAGCTGTTTTGTTTGTGTTTTTGTTTTTGTTTTTCTACTTTGGAGACTATTTGCATTAGAGCCTAACTTAATTTGACAAAGAGAGTTTTAAGGCTGGACAACCTCATCAAGAGAAAAGATTGACTGTTTCAGCAGGCAGCAAAACCCTGACTATTTTAAGTACAAGTAAGTCCTCCAGAATAACACTTTGTTTTGCTCACTGAACCACAAAATTAAAGTATTATGGAAGAAATACAGACATGCAACAATACCAAAATATGTATCACACGATACCAAAAGTCTTCAGAATTACTGCATTTACACAAGAGTATTAGGGAAAGAATAAATGAAAATTTTATAGTCTAAGAAAGAAAGCACAATTTTCATTAACTAGCACTTTTCTACTGCTTTAAACCTTTTAATGGGAGCACAGGGAATTTGGACTCACTGAAGTAGATCAATGAAATGATAATTTGTCTTTGAATGGAATACTTTTATCCCATTAATTTCTGCTATTATAATATGAGATAAGATGTAATAAGACTAACTGAAAATCAAAGTACAAAATGGAGACAAGAAAACAAAATGCTAGCTTATATCACATTATGCAATATATATATACATACATATGTGTATATATACATACATATGTGTATATATATATATACATATATATATATATGTATATATATATATATATGTATATATATATATATATATATATATATATATATATATATATATATTCTTCAGGGATTGATTGTATTAATTTTGGCTACAAATTTTATGCCCCAATTGTGCTTGAATTAGATGTTGTCACAAATAAAATACTTTAGAAACTCCAAATTAGAAAAGTCCATTTACCACATAAAAGAAGAAAGAAGCATCATCTATTTACTTAGATTTGCTACATGAAACAATTTGAAGAACTCAATGTTCTTTCCAACATCTCAAATGACATGTTTATTTTTCCACATAATATACTGTCTTCTCATGTTTTTTACACAAGGAAACAATTTTTCTGTCCTTTGAAAAAGAGCATAAATGGCAAGTAACAATAAAAACTCATAAGACAATTTCCACCTTCAATTTTCTAAATTGTTGCTTCTTTGAAAGAATGATATTTGAACAACATTTGAATTATTTTCTGTCAATAAGGAATTGCTTACTTTGGAGTAGACTTTCTTGTCATTCATGATCTTATGATTGAGTAAAACCAGATAGGATTACAGCAACTGAATAATGTTGTTCCATTATAATATGTGCATATATAAAAAATGGTTATGTTGGGATAGTTTGAAACAATAGCTTCTTCAAGGAAGATGCAAGTGGTGAGGAACAAGAGAATGGTGAAAAAAATCACACCAGAGATCTAATTTGAACTCAGGATCTCGGGCCTTTAGGGTCACAGCATTACCTGGCTATTCTGCTAACTGCCAGGTAACTGAATCACTTCCATCTGAATTGCCTTAAGAAGATTCTGAAAATCACCTAACAGGGTAAGATACCAGGCACCAAGGTTATTTCTTAAATTAAATTGCCAAGCATTCCAATTCTATTGCAGAGAGCACAACTTCATTGGGCAGACCATATTGTTTGAATGCCAAAAGTATGCTTGCACAAAAGATTATTTTATGGAGAACTCATACAGAGCAGGAAGTGATACAAGGACACTTTCAAGGTATCTCTTAAAACTTTACATCTGATTGATTGTATGACATGGGTGACTGCCACAGGACTTTCGAGTATGGTATATCCTCATCAGAGAAATTGTTGTGCTCTAAGAACAAAGCAGACTTGAAGTAGCTCAGAAGAAACTTGTGATACACAAAGTTAGAGAAGCCATCCCAAATGTTCATAGGGATTATTGCTGTCTGAATTGTGACAAAACATTTTGAGCGCATATTCTCTGATCAGCTACAGTTGGGCACACTGTAACTCAACTATAACATGGTGATGCCATTCTGTTCTTCTTTGAAAACAAAGGTCTACAACCTAGGGACAACTAAGATTCATTTGTTGATAGCTCCCTGCAAGGTTTAATTTCAACATGAGGAAAAAAACCCTCTATTTTAGTAACTTCATACAGATATAACTTTTCAGGGCATGCAAACTTTCATAAGAATAAAAAAAATTTGGACCATTGTCAGACTGAGATTTGTTAGTCATTTTTCTGTCATATCCAACTCTTCATGACTCCAGTTGAGGTTTTCTTGGCAAAGATTCTGGAGTGGTTTGCTATTTTCTTCTCCAGATGATTTTATAGATGAGGAAACTGAGTCAAAGTGTTAAGTGACTTTCCCCAGGTAACACCAGAAGAAAGAATGTTTGAATTGGAGTTGAAGAGTTTTCGTTCAAATACTGAAGTTTCTATTTACTTTTTATGTGACCTTGAGAAATTTATTTAACTCTCAGTTTCCTCACCTGTAAAACAATGGTGTAGGTCTGGTTAACTTCTTCAGTCTCTTCTAGTGAGATACACACAGGTATGCATGTATGTATACATGCATAACCATGCATATGCATGTGTGTATATATACATATATGTGCATATATGTGTATATATGTGCACACACACACACACATATATATATATATTTCTAAGTGGCATCCTATCATTTTAGCTTCAATCATTTCAACAAATATTTTATTTGGCACATATATTTTATAACCACATTGTGAAATACCCAGTTTAAGCTGACCCCATCCATGAAGCTTACATATATAGGTCATTTTACAGTAAAGGTAATTTTGCATATATGTGTGCTTACATTATGTATATATAAACAAATATATATGTAAACAGGTATTGCATATGTGTGTTTTGTGTGTATACATGTGGGTATGTAATTATGCATGTATGCATATAAATGTGTATATTTGTATGTGATGCGTGTAAGTATATATGTATATATATATATATATGTATGTGTGTGTGTTTATATAGGCACATACATATAAGTTTATATTTGTCCACATGCACAAATAATGATAATATAAATTAATTTTCGGGAACTTCAGAAAAGCAGTTCAAATATATATCACTGTTGGCCTGAGAGAATTGCCTAATTTATTTTTTTTTTAAATCTTAAAAGTTGTTATTATAAAAATGACACACATTTTTACAATGGCATGACTGATTTAGCAAGATCTCTTGACTGATTATCCTTCATTGTTTATATGTTCTGCCTATTCAACTCTATCTTTTAAGATTCTTTGACTTAATTCAATACAACTCAAATTTCATCTGCAAGAGGCCTTTGCTAATCTCCCTCCATACCTCATTAATGTTTCCCTCATTCAGATTACCTTTATCTATTCTATACATCTTTCATGTATCTATTTATTTGGATTCTGTCTTCCACCATTAGAATACTACTTGAAGATTTTCATTGCTTTGTTCTGACTTTTTCTTTCTTTGAATTCTTAGCATGGTACTTGGCATAAAGTAACTATTTAATAAATTATTTTCCATTGACTAACTGTATTGGATAAATATATATAAATATATTTTTGCAATTAGGATGCAGTGAATAGAAGACTATGAATATCCAGCATCAGACATTCCTGGTTATATGACTCTGGGGAAGTCATATACTCTCTTTGCCTTAGAGGTCCTGAATTATAAAATGCAGGTAATAATGGCACCTACCTAATAAGGTTATTTGAAGATTAAATGATCTGTTTGTAAAAAAAAAAAAAAAAAAGCATTTAGTATCACATCTAGTACATTTTAGATGCTATACAAATTCTTATTTTCTTACCATTCTTATGCTGGATATAATCAATAAGAAAAAAATAACTAGAAATCAGCAAATAGGTTGACATAAAGATCAAGGAAATGACAAAAATTACTTCCTCTTGAAGTAATCAATACAAATAAAAGCACACTAGAAATCAATATAATATAATGCAGACATATGAACATAATTCAGCCAAGGGAAAAGTTATAGAAAGGAAGAAATGGGAAATACATGAAACTATAGAAATCAGATAAATAAATATCTCTTTGAGCACTTTCAAAAAGTCATAAATTAAGAGGTAGATTATGAGTTTTACTTCTCAGGAAAGGATGCCTAATCCCCAGGAGCAGATCACATTCTATTAAGTTAATTATATGGAACAATTTGTGTCCATCTCAACCTTAGTTTGGAGTAAATTTAGCAAAGTGTAGACCCTAGAATATGTGTGTGACTAAGTTAATAACATAGATCTGCCTCCTTGACCTTGCAAACTTTATACTAAATTTAGGATGTTAATATCTGCTCTATAAGGCCTTCCTACTTACAAAAGTATTCTTTGTGTCTGGCCAGATGTGACATCATGCATTCTCAAAGATTACAGTATTTTAATGTTATATGTTTATATATGACCTCAAATCCTACAATTTGATCTCAAGATCTATAAAATTTGACCTCAAATATCTGACCTTAAATTTGGCACAATCTTACTTTTCTTTATAAATTTCCTATTTCTAGAGTTATTTCTAACAATGAAGCAACCAGGACTTTCCATAAAGGCAAGAGAATTAAGAGTGATTTCAACAAAATCCCATGATATATTTTGGAATTTAGAAAACTTATAATGCCCCCTAGAATGCTACCTCTCTTAATCTGTGACAATTTTGGAAAAACCTCTTATGCAACACATATGAGCCCCAACCCCAGCTTGTCATAGTTTTGAAAGAATGCAAGTTACAGAGCTACATTTTTCAAAATTCAAAATGATCACCTAGCAGAGATGATTCAAACTTAGTAATACCTTCTTGCATCATTCAGTTGCACGAATTTGAATGAAGAGATCATAGTCCACAGAGAAGTTTTCTTTTCTTTATTAGTATCTACTTCTATATGTATATATAAAGAGATTTCTCTCCTCTCCTTCTCTCTTTGCTATTCTCTTTTTCCATATATATATATAAAACATATCTCTATCTCTAGATTAAAACATCCATGGATAACATATTCACATATATATGTATTTGCATGTAAATATATTTATATAAATAGTTGATAGATATTCATACAGATATTTTGCCTATTTATCTAATTACATATATATAGCTATATCATAGCTATCAAGTTGGTGAAGAAGACAGGAAAAGATAATGATAAATGTTAGAGAAAATGTGGAAAAACTATGGATAGGATGTGGCACAATAATGCATTGTTAGTGGAGCTGTGACCTGCTCCAACCTCTCTGGAAAGCAATTTGGAACTATTATTATTATTATTATTATTATTATTATTATTATTATTATTGTTATTATTATTATTATTATTATTATTATAGGATCATAAAGGCATACCCATTCTTTCAGCAATATCACTACTGGATCTCAGAGAGATCATAAAAGATGGGGAAAGACCTACATGTAACTTTTTTTTTTCATAGTGCAATAAGGATTGAAATTTGAAATGGAATTGGAAATTGAATGGATGCTCATCACTTGGGGAATGGCTGAATAAATCATGGTATATGAATGTAATGTTATTGTCTTAAAAGAAATGATGAGCAGGTTGATTTCAGAAAAGCCTGGAAAGACTTATATGAACTGATTCTAAGTGAAGTGAGCAGAACTAGAAGAACATTATACATAGTAACAGCAAGATTATGTGATGATCAACTCTGATAGACTTAGGTTTTTTCAGCTGTTTTAAGTCTTATCATTTTAATGGAGCTTTAATTATTCATCTATTCTTGTGTTTTCAAGTATTTTTAATAAAAATGGTTGTGGTATTTGTCAATGTTTTTGCATTTGTTGAGATAATCAAATTATTTCTGTTGGTATTGATGTGGTAAATTATACAGATAGTTTTTTTATGCTGAATCAACCTTATGTATTCATGGTATAAATCATATATGATTATACTGTATGATTCCTCATATGTAGTTATCTCCTTACTAATATTTCATTTAACATTTTTGCACCATTAATCTTTAAAGAAGTTGGTCTATAATTTTTTTCTCTGCTTTGTTTCTTCTGGATTTAGGTATCATTGTCATATTTGTGTCATAAAAGGAATATAGTAGGATACTTTCTTTGTCTATTTTCCTAACTAGTTCTTGTAATATTAGAATTGATCCTTCATTAAATGTATGAAAGATACTAGGAAGAAAGATACTAGAGAAATTTATGAAAACATTTAAAAAAACAAAGATATCACTAAAGAGCTATTAAAAAAGAAAAAAACACTAAAATAAAGATAAATTCTGAATAATTAAAAAATCAAAAAAAAAACTCTTAGAAAAAAAGATAATGAAATGTTCCTCCGCACAAAAATATAGCATATATTTTTCTATGTAATTCCTTTATAAAACAGTTTTGATTAAACATTTTTAATATGATATAGAGTATTTTTAGGTATAAGAAACTTCAGAAATGAAGATAATGTTAAAATAGAAAATTATTAAAACTTATTTTAAAATATAGATAAATCAATACCATTTGAAATTATTTATTAAAAGAGGCTAATTAATTTTAGTAATAATGGTTAATAGTAATTAAACCACTAGGTTTCTACAAGGCATTATGAATCTCTAAATAATTTTATGGTTGCCAATGATATTTAGAATCTATATGAAGGCTTCCTATTTTAAAACAGTATAAGACTTAGATTGTGCCAAAAACAAGATAAACCATTCATTTTTTTTGTTGTTGTTGTTTTGTTTTGTTTTTTAAGTTTGCTATAGAGATTGCAAAAAGTCAGATCATTTTTTTCTCTTGTTAGCAGCAATCTAAATGCTACTAATTGCTTTTGAAATATTTGATAACATTACCATAATTAATATATTTGAGGAAGCCATTTCTTCTTTTTCATATTTTGATTGTTTAAAACAAATGTCCATTTTCTTTTCTTCTTTTTTTTTTTTTGGTAAGAAACTTGTACAATGTAGAATCCATTCTTCCACACATGATAATAAACTTTTTTTTTTCAAAACATATGCATGGATAATTTGACAACATTGACCCTTGCATAACCTTGGTTTGAGATTTTCTCTTCCTTCTCCCCATCCCCTCCCTTAGATGGCAAGCAATTCAATATATGTTAAACACATTAAAATATATGTTAAATACAACATGTATAAACATATTTATACAATTCTCTAGCTGCACAAGAGAACTCAGATTAAAAAAAAGAAAGTAAATGGGTAAGAAAACAAAATGCAAATAACAAAAAGAATGAGAATGTCATGTTGTGATCCACATTCAGTTTCTACAATGCTCTCTATGGGTATAGATGCCTCTCTTCATCACAAGACTATTGGAACTGGCATCAATCATCTCACTGTTGGAAAGAGTAACTTTCATCAGAATTGATCATTGTATAATATTGATGTTGTGTAAAATGATTTCCTGGTTCTGCTCATTTCACTTAGCATCAGTTCATATACATCTCCCCAGGCCTTTTTAAAATTATCCTTCTTATCGTTTCTTATAAAACAATAATATTCTATAACATTCATATATCATATCTTATTCAGCCATTCTCCAACTGATGACCATCCACTCAGTTTTCAGTTTCTTGCCTCTATAAAAAGGGTTACCACAGACATTTTTGCATATGTGAGTCCCTTTCTTTCCTTTAAGAACTCTTTTGGATACAGGCCCATTAGAAACACTGCTGGGCCAAAGGGTATGCACAGTTTGATAACTTTGGAACATAGTTCCAAATTGCTCTCCAGAATGGGTGAATCCATTCACACTCAATTTAATGTATTTGTCCCAGTTTTCCCACATTTCCTCCAACATTTGTCCTTATCTTTTTTTGTCAATTTAGCCAATCTGAGAGGGGTATAGTAGTAACTCATAGTTGCCTCAATTTGCATTTATCTGATCAATAGTGATTTAGAACACCTTCTCATATAAGTAGAAATAGTTTTAGTTTATTCATCTGAAAATTGTCTGTTCATATCCTTTGTCAAGTGGAGAAAAGCTTGGATTCTTATAAATTTGAGTCAGTTCTCTATATATGCTAGAAATCAGGCCTGATAAAGAGCCCTTAAATGTAAAAATGATTTTCTAATTTATTGCTTCCCTGCTGATTTAATCTGCATTAGTTTTTTTATAACTTAATATAATCAAAATTATCTATCCAGTGTTCAATTATAAGTTCTAGTTCTTCTTTGTACACAATTTTTTTCCTTCTCTATAGATCTGAGAGGTAAACTTTACTATGTTCTTCTAATTTGCTTATATCACTCTTTATGTCTAAATAATGAACCCATTTAGATATTATTCTGGTATGTGATGTTAGGTGTGGGTCTATTAAAATAGATTAAATGAAATAAAGTGGAAATTACTTTGCAAACGTACTTCACTATATAAATATCTTATTAAATGATACCTTTCATATCTACTTTATAGTTATGAGAATTAAATCAAATAATAAATGTGATACTTTTAAATATTCAAAATCCCATATTATTATAAAATATTATTATGTGATCAATTAAATAGTTGACAATGAAACATTTATTACCAAACCCCGGCACTGGCATTCTTTTGGGGGACATGTGTATGGCTAGAAGCTGCTTTTTCTCTCACTTATTTCCTACTTCTGGCTTTCATTCTTAGCACCTTTCTCAAAAACTTAGTGAAAGAAAAATTTTGGAAATAAAACACAAAATGAAACAAACAGAAAATAAAACAGATCCCTATTTTAGAGTCCTTATAATTCAGTGTTGAAAAAGGAAACTTTTCTGTACCACTGTATAATTTTTTTTTTATATTTCTTTTCCTAATTATAACAGTGTAAGCAATAACTTACTGCACCACAAAAATTAAAATAAAAATAATTTAGAATTCTGCTGATCAAATAATCCAAAAATGTCCATGTAGCAAAAGAAATTGTGCAACTTTTAAGTTAATATACTATAAGAAAAATTTGATTAAAAATAAATTATAAAACATTTTCATTTTGCAAAAAAACCACAAAAATCCCAGTAGTATGCAATTTCACAAATAAAATTATCTCTGTATTCCTTTTGAATGATTGAAACTTTATTGTCTATAGAATCAGAAGAGATATTTTCCGTGAAGTCTTATAATAAGTTAAGGCCTACCTCCTTGCTCCCTCTTCCTCTTTAGCTATATATGCTTCAATACTGTTTCTAGCTACTTTTGAAAGTTCATTAGAGGAGAGCTGGCCCTAAATCTCTATCTATTCCCCAGGCAGTCATGAGAACATAAAAAATAAGGCTGTTCTTACATAGACAAGCACAAACCTATATCTATTTTACTGTACATGAGATGGAGATGAAGAAATCCCCCCTACAGAGAAGGTAAGTACTATTAGATTCATATTTAATATTAAAAATCTCCTTTTTGTAAAGTATGTCCTGCCTTATAAGAGCTTCATTTTCTTACTACATCAAAACAGAACTGAAGGCATTCTGATTTAGAATTATGCCTAAAACAAAAGGTGAAAATAAAATGCCTATTTAACAGTCAGGCAAATTTTCTTTTGTTTTGGTTAGCTTTAAATATCCTTCTAACAAATTAAAACAATAGTTATAAATTAAATAACTGAATCTTTCATTTTTTTCAAGTGTGCATGTGTCAGTGTCTGGTACTTAAAATTCTTTTTTTTTTTTTCTGGTAACAAACAATTGCCTGCTACATGGTTTGTTTGTATACCCAGTGACTTTTATCCCCTCTCTCCCACTTTTTGGTAAAGATCAAGATATTCATCAAAATTTAAATCGCTTTAAGCAAAATAATTTCTAGTGTACTGAAGTGAAAAAATTATTGAGCCAAGTAGAATGAATATAGAATATTCATTCTGCACTTGTTTGGGGATGAATCCCATTCAAAAGTCATTCACCTGAACGCATAATTGAAATGACAAAGTGAGAATGATTCTGTGGGAGAATGTAAATATTACATACACATGAATGTGCATATATATATTATATGTAAAGTTCTCTTATTTGGTTTCCTTGGGATTTCTGGGAGCAGCCTTCCTTTCAGTTCAGTAATCACCACACAAGTAGCCAGGGATTAAAGTCTAAATCCTTTACTATCTCTTTCAAAGTCTTATCTTCTTTCCTGGGGCCTGGTTAGCTTTCTTAGATATCTATCTCTCTCTTTGGTTCCAAGACCTGTCTTCTCTGCCCTTGGAATCTCTCCAAATGAATCCTGGCTAAGGCTCTTAACTTTTATGCTCTACACTGAGTATAAACTAACCATTATATCACTAGGAAACCATTATTGTAAGATTAAATCAATCACACTGAATCATGCTAAACTAGATAACCATTGTCTCTATCAATTCCACTGACAGTACCTTGTAAGAATCCTTTGTTTCAAGTTCAGAGTTCTCCTGCTTTCTTTTGTTTTAGAACATAGGTGGTCATGACCTCCCTAACTTCTCAAGGAGGTGAGAGCACCCAAAAGGAAGTGATCATGCCTTCCCTAACTCCTCAAAAAACGGGTAAAAACACAATAAAAGGAGGTGATCATGCCCTTACTGATGTCTCAGGAACGAAGATAAAAACACAAAATCAAATCAGATTAGTGGGTTTCTGAAGGGTCTCATTTGAAACAAGTATACATAATCAACATGTATTACATAATTGCATAAATTATATAAGCACATAGTAACACAGGCTAATAAAAAATAAGATGAATCAACATAAGGAATTATACATGTCCATAAGTCCTAGAAATAGTCCAAAACCAATCTATTGTCCATTACTTCATGTGTGTAGGGAATACAATGATTCCTGCGAGTTTTGAAGTCCTGCAATAGTTTTATCATGTCTCAGAGAATCCAATGATTCCTGTTGGTTCTGAAGTTCTGCAACAGTCTCATCAACATTTTTTTTAATCTCAGGAAATCCAATGATTCCTGTGAGTTCTGAAGTTCTGCAACAGTCTCATCAACAATTTTTTTTTTTTTTTTTTTTATCTCAGGAAATCCAATGATTCCTGTGGGTTTTGAAGTTCTATAACAGTTTCATTATCAGCCATGCTCTTTAAGTGTCAAATGTTTCTTAGGTCTTCTCTTTTGTTGTGAGCTTTCTTCTCTTTTTCTGACTCTTTCTGATGGATAAGGTGAATACAGCTCATGGACACCCATCTGATTCCTTCTCTATCTATAGAAATACAAGCAAACTCTTTCTCCCGAGCAATTAACCTATCTAGTCCCTTCTATTTACCACTTTCTAAATCTCTCCTCATCAGTTGGTAATTACATTAGAGCTGCTTGCATTAGACACTGCCCTTCTGTTGGGTTAAAAAGGCTATATTCTCTCCAATTGCAATCCCTTTCTTTCATCTGATGGCTTTTTGGCTGATTGATATCAGGGTAATGAACTTCTAAAGACTCTCTGGGTGTAAACTTGGCTGCCATCATACCCCACTTGTTTTTTGTTTGGGACCCTGGAGTTGGGCTCTGCCTCACATTTCCCTGGGTCAATCTATAGTCTGAGGTCCAGTGGAAGCCCTTGTGGCATTTTGGACATAGGGTTTTAGGTCTTCTCTCACCCTGTCCTCTCACTCTATCTCTTTACCTACATTGAGGTCTCAGATGCCCTACTTTTCCACACTGAAAGGATCAGTGAGTCTCTCTAGAAGTCCCTTGCCAAGAAGGACCCTGTCTTCCCATGTTCATCATAATCAGGGTATAATAAGCATTTGTGCCTACTGTGGCACAGCACCTTATGCTCTTCTCTAAAGAAGCATCTTTGTGTAGTCCCCATATTATTCTTCTACACACATTATTAGCAATTTCCTTAGCTAGTTTTCTTATTGTAATTCTTGTAGCTTCATTGTCTCCAATGTCTTGTGACAGCTGTCTGTGGAAGTCCCACAAAATCAGCAAAAGATTCATTGAGACATTCTTCTATGTTTGGGAAGGCTTTACGTCCATCTTTTCCTGGGAGGGAATTCCAGGCTTTTATAGCAGCAGCAGCAGCAATTTGCCCATACACTGCTATAGGGTAATTAATCTGCGCTAAATCATCTGCATACTAACCTTTACCTTCTAGTTGGTCAAAGGTGATTTGTATATTAACTACAGTTTGCCTATTTTGTTGGGCTTGTATCCTGCAAAGTTCATTATACTCTGAAAACCACAAAAAGTTTTGTCCAGGTTCTAAATATGTCCTTGCTATAGATTCCCAATCACTAAGGGTTAAGATTTCATAAGCCAAATTCTCCAGTAACATCTTAACATAAGATGATGTAGCCCCATGAAGAATGCAACCCTTTTTGAAATCCTTAGTTTTTTTCCAGGTTAAAAGGAGTTATCTTCTCCTTTGTTGATCTGAAGAATCAAGCCCTTCAATCACAGGGTATGCATTTATTAAATCAGATAGATCCTGTCCTTCTCTTGTAGCTTTAACCAGTGCCTTTTGTAATCTTGTCATAGGCCTCTTTCATAGGTGATGCTGATTGTGTCACTGTCTCTCCCCTTCCTTCTTCTCCCTCTACTCATCAAGGGTTAATTGAGGGGGGAGGGTCATGAGATAGGGAATGTCCTAATGGCTCCTGCTGTGAAGCACCACACTCAGAATTGTACCCCATAGTACAGATAAGAACTCCATTCTTAATCTGATTTTTCATCCTTTTCAACTAGTTTATCTGGATCTTCCTCCTCCTGCACTTTCTTATTTTTCCTAATTCTATAACTTAGATTATTTCCTAAAGCCAGATGTATTAACTTATATGTATAAAGTGTTTCTTTAGAAATTGAGTCAGATCCTAATGGCCCTAATGATCCTAATGGACCTCTCACCAGTGTGAGATGAAGTGAATGAATCTCTCTGAGTCCAAGAGTTTGTACTTCAGCCTCAAGCCACCACAAAGGTGGACAATGAAAGGAATCTGTCACAGCCTCGGAAAGCTTCTAGTGCACTTGTCTTCTGTGCCTCTAAGAGCTTCTCCCAATTAATCCTGGCTGAGGCTCCTAGCTTATATGCTCTACCTTGAGTATAAACCAATCAGTATATCACTAGGAAATCATTATTTGTTGTAAGATTAAATCAATCATACTGAACCAGTCTAAACTAGATAACCATTGTTTCTCTCAATTCCACTGACTTAACACCTTGTAAGAATCCTTTGTTTCAAATTCAGAGTATATATACACATATACTCACATATATGTATATATGTATATATGTATATACAGTTGCATTTGAATGTATATATCTGTTTCTAAACCTATGTAAGTATGTATATACTCATGAATATTATATGACCATAGTACACAAACCCATATCATATTTCCTCATGCAAATAGATTGTTAGAAATATAACAGAAAATGTACTAAAAAGTGTTTATACATTAGAAAGAGTAAAATAAAAAATACTGTATCTTTCATATTTATGTCACATAATAACCACTTAAATTCTTATTTAATTGAAATGGCATAAAGAAAACAGTTTGATTTTCAAATATGTTATAATGGCAATTCCTTTGTGTGAAGTTAGGCTACTGGCTGCATACGGCCCTTTTGATTCTCAAATTCATTTATAATCTGGATAGTCTGACAATAAATTCATATTATATTTCATATTCACAAAAGAGCATAAGAATCATCTTTTAATTTCTTAACTTATAAAATCATTCACTCTTAGGAATATATTCTCAGAAGCTTTACTTTTTTTAAATTATAAAAATCATGGGATTGGGTATGACAGGTTATTATTCTATTAGTATATTTAAAATATACAAATAAAATATGTTTATATATTTTAAAATGTTTATATGGTAGATATATTCATATATATATATATCAAAAAGAATTTTTAATGACTATTCATGGATGACTCAAAATTAAAATCATATTTTGTGTTTTTATGATACTCTGCCAAAAGCACTAGATTTGTTGTGAGGGTACCTAAGTACAATGATTGTTGCATCATATTATCTGTATAACATTGGTCAAGCCCTTTTAAGTCTCTGAAATCTGTTACAATTAAGGAGGCAGTGTAAAATATCTGCAATATCTCTTCAAACTCAAAATTATCTTATTTTTTGCTTTATATACATATATACTGCTTCATATTATAGTTGGGGAAAAGTTGTCCCAAAACAGTATATTAATGTCTTTCTAAAATGTTATTCTATTAAATTCTTGATTTTGGAGGGACACATTTACATAAAGATTTCCATTTTAATTCAAAAGTTAAGTTTAAGTATAGGCTGTTATATTTTTTAGCCAAGGAAAGGGACACATTTGGAAGGAAAAAAATTCTTGGATATTGTCAATAACATCAAAGAAATTTAAGGATGTGTTAAATATAACTCTGTATGTTCTGCTAATATAAAAATCCAGTATTCCAAAACTGCAAAAATTAAATATTAACTTTTGGCCTGAGTAAATTTTTCATACCTCATTGTATTGAAATTTTTGACAGAAATTTAAAAATAGGAGGAATATTGCATTACTATGTAATGATAAAAGAAGCATATAAATTATAGTGACTGAAAAAAATGTGGAGTCAAGATGATTATTTTCTTATACCTGACAAAAGGATAACTCTTCCTTTCAAATATTCTAATATTTTATTGCATAATATTTTATTACATAATAATATTATTGAGCAATATTAATTAATTAATATTAATAATATTTTATTTATTGCATTTTTTATTTTAATATTTATATTTTATTTAAATATTCTAATATTTTATTGCATTTGCATAGAAGAAGATCATAAAGTAAAGTACTTCAGTTCTTTCAGAATGGTAACAAAACTTGATGAAATTTACAGCATAAACAATCTTGTAACCAGTCTTTCAAATCTCAAAGTTATCCTATTGAATTTCTTCTTCATATGGATTTTAATATTAAATTACATATCAAAAGTGTATGTCCCCCATTTTGCCAAAAAAAAAAAAGTAGAGCAAAAGGAAAAATTAATTTATGAGTATCACATAGAAGAAGCTGATTACATTCAATACAAAAAAGTTGATTCAAGTTTTGGTATCTTCTCACTGTTACTTCTGGAACATTAGACATTTGATATAAACTTATGACAGGAGATAACTTTGATTGCTTAAAGATTATACCAAAATTAAATAGTAGTTGAAAACTGAGAAAGAAAACTAGACCAATCTCATTAATGAATATTGATGCTAAAATCTTAAATAAGATATTAGCAAAATGACTACAGAAAATGATCCCCAGGATAATATATAGGATTTATACCGGAAATGCAGGGCTGGTTTAATATTAGGAAAACTATTAGTATAAGTGACTATATTAATAATCAAATTAACAAAAAACATATGAACATCTCAATAAATGCAGAAAAGGCATCTGATAAAATCCAACATCCATTCCAACTGAAAACACTGGAGAGTATAGGAATAGATGGACTATTCCTTAAAATAGTCAGGAACATATATTTAAAACCATTAGTAAGCATCATATATAATGGGGATAAACTGGAACCTTTCCCAGTAAGATCAGGAGTGAAACAAGGTTGCCTGCTATCACCATTACTATTCAATATTGTATTAGAAATGCTAGCCTCAGCAATAAGAGTCAAGAAAGGGATTAAAGGAATTAGAGTAGGTAATGAGGAAACCAAACTATTACTCTTTGCAGATGATATGATGGTAATTAGAGAACCCCAGAGATTCTAATAAAAAGTTATTAGAAATAATCCACAACTTTAGCAAAGTGTTCACTCAGGAACCAACAAGTCAGGGCATCAAGTCAGGGCATTATGTGAGTAGGTATAATAAAGGCTTTTAAGATTACACATGGCTATTCTTGAGTGTGCTATCAGTTATTAAGCTATAGATTCAAGAGATCGTGGCCAGAGACCTTTGAAGGCCTCAGAGAAGGCAAGCCGGGTAGAGTTGACACTGCAAAGGTCAGTGGTCAAAGGTACTCTGTGGGGCCTAGGGCAGACTAGTAATTGTAACTGCCAGGTGGGCATGTTACAAATGGTGCTCAATGTGGACGCATCAGGAATTATCAGATTTTGAAAATATTTAATATTCAGAATTAAGATTCTGAAAGATCTGATAGAAATGCCACTTAGGAGGGAAGATAGAGAGAAAAAGTTTAGTTCCTTTTATGTGCAAAGCTCAGGTTGGATTTTAAATCAGCCTTTGGGGAATTTTCCAATTCCTCTTCCCTCAGCCTCACCATCTTGGGCCAAGGGAGAAGGGGGAGGAGGAAAAGGAAGGGCGATGATAATATCATCAGCACTGCCCATTAATCCATTCAAAACTCCTGTGTCTTCATTTGAAAAGACAGGAGTAGGCTTTATGGCCCAAGGCAAAAAGGAATTGTCGGGTATTGACTATAATCAGAAAAATTTTTTAAATACTGTTCAGTTAATTTCTAAGAAACCTTACAAGCATAAGACCTTGCAGTTAGAGAGAGTGGAGTTTTATACTTGTAAAACTGCAAGGATAGTCTTTAGAGAGTTGGAACTCCTCTTTTCTTACCTCGTGGATTTTCTATTTCCACCAGGTGGACTTGATTTCCCAACCCCCTAGGAGTACTTATAAAACAGTGTTTATGTTTAGAATGGTTTGGAAAATTGCTGTTTTAATCACTAGAATAAATAGACAGTGTGTGATCTTTGACCCAGGAGGAAAAGTAATATCAGATTTATTGATTCACACTCCTGAAGTACAATTCGGTATCAGAAACTCAAACTTTGATTTTTAGGCAAAAGAATTCAGGGATATAGCCGAGTGTTCTTTTTATATTAACTGTATGAGTGGCAGGCCACTGAAAAGGTATCAGCTCTTTTAAGAACTTCAAGAGTGAGTGAGAAAGCGCTCAGATAAATATACCCTACATGTCCATTTTCAGAGTGGACCTTCAAATCATTTACAATCAGGCTGTTAGAGTCTTATATTTGCAAATTGTGATAATTAAAGAGGAAGCTAAGAGCATGGCAGAAGGCTACACAGCTTATCTTTCTTTCACTCTCCTATACTCCCTATAGTACAAAACTCTTATGGTTTGAAATTTAATGTTTTAAGACCAATGGACATTATGGCTTCATTCCAATCTGGAGAAGCAGCTAGACATGTGATCAACCATTTTTCCACTGTAGAAATTTCACATTCATTTAAGACAGTTTATGAATTGGCTTACAAATATTTTGCATTTAGGTGTTTTTGCATTGAATTTGACTTTGCCCATTCCATTGGCATTTCTTATAATTCTATTAAAGTCATTACTGCACAGACTATATCCCCAAGATCTTCTCTTCTAAACAAGAGAAGGGAATTTTGGGATATGCACAAGATGTGGCAATACATATATGTGATTGCTTGCAATTTTAAAATTTTGATTTTACATTTTTAAACACTTTTGATTTTACATCTTTAATGTATTTTGATTTTACATTACTATTTTGATTTTTTATATTTTTAAGTTATTTTGGTTTTACACTTTTAATCTTTTTCGGTTTTACACTTTTAAATTATTTTGGTTTTACATTTTTAAATTATTTGCATTTTACCTTATTAATGCACTTTGGGCATACACAGAAAGTGTAGCTAAGTGACAGACTGACTAATTTTTGTCTGACTTTTGTTAATCTTTTTGACAACAACTTTGTTTCCACTGTGATTTGGAAAGGCCCAAGTTGGGCCCCAGGTACATTCCTTCCTAGGTGCAGATCCAGCAGCAGAGTTGATCCCCACCAGAGACATTTGTAACCTGGGGATCCAAGAGAAGGAGCAGACAACAGCCCAGAGGGACCAGCCGGATGTCTGCAGCCCTCCAGACGCTGATGGCAGCAATGTCACTCCTGACTGTGACACCAGAGACAGCAGACAGTTTCAGTGTTGCAGCTGAAATGGACTATTTTGGGTGATATGCAATATAAAGACGGTAAATGCTTGCTCCTCCAGTGGCTACTTGCCATATGATGGCTGGGGAGAGGCTTTGCCCTATGCTTTCTATTGAAGGACTATGCTTTTAAATTGGTGGGTGAAAAACCAACACACCCACCTGCCGTTGTTATTGAGACAATGTTATTGGACATGACTTTGCTTATGTGCACCTGTGAAAGTTGAATTGCTCTAAGATTGTGAAAAGTGCAATAGAGAATTGTCATAAGCTAGAATTGCTCTAGAATTGTGAAAAGTGCAACAGAGAATTGTGAGAAACTAGAATTGGTCTAGAATTGTGATAAATGTAACTAGAATTGTGACAACATACCTCACTGATATTTTATTGTTAACTAGAATTGTGATGTTTTACCTTGTTGACTTCCCACCTCAGTGTTGACATCCTACCTCATTGGCATCCAACCTCTTTGGCTTATTATCTTGAGTATGACTTTGATGAATGGGTTGAACACTTGGCCCACTGTTGAGCCTAGTTCTCATTATCATACTTATGTTTACTGATCTGCTGCTTTGTACTTCCTTGGGCATAATACTCTGTCATCTCATGGATCAAGTGAACTATAGCTGGTGTTAAAAGTTTAGCTTGGTGAGATGAACGGTTCTCACAGAACAAGAGAAGGGAATAGCAATCCTGATCCCAATCAAAGCAAAAACAAAAGGTGGCCTAATTAAAGGAGATAAGGAAGGAGACTCTATTTTATTAAAAGATACAATAGAAAATGAAGCAATATCAACATTAAACATATATGCACCTGGTATCTTGGTTCATAAAGAAATTAAGTGAGTTATAAAAAGAAAATACAACAAAACTTCAGGTTTCCCCTCCAGAATTACATAAATCTAACTACAAGATAAAAAAATTAAAAAGAAGGTGAGTAAAATTTTAGGAAAGTTAAGTATGATAGACTTCTGAAGAAATTTGAATAGGGATAAAATGCATATATATATATATATATATATATATATATATATATGTATATATATCTTTTTCTCATTGGTACATGGCACCTACACAAAAATTGATCATGTATTAGAACATAAAACTTCACAATAAAATATTAAATATTAAATCATATATGAAAATCTCAAAAAGAAATATTAAATGTAGTCTTTTCAGTTCATGATACAATAAAACATGTATGATAGCAAATCATGGAATAATAGATCAAAAATTCATTGGAAACTAAATAATCCAATCCAAAAGAATGAATGGATCAAATAACAAAGCATAGAAACAATAAATAATTTCACAGGAAATAATGACAATAATTAGAAAATGTATCAAAATTTATGGGATGAAGCCAAAGCTTGACTTATGGGAAAATTTATAATTTTAAATGCTCCCATGAAAAGAAAAATAGAGAAAGAGAACAATTAATTGGGCATAGAACTAAAAAGCCTAGGAGGAAAAACCAGATGTAAAATCTTTAATTAAACACCAAATTAGAAATTTTGAATATTAAAGGAGAGAATAAATAATTTAATAAATTCAATAATTCAAAAAAAAAGGAAAGGAAGAAAACTCTTGAACTAATAAAACTAAGAGCTAATTTATGAAAAAATCAATAAAACTTTGATCTACTTTTAAATATAGAAAACCCAATTAATTATCAGAATCCCAGATCAGAAATATCAGAAATAAAAAAGGTATATTCACCACTAATTATAAGCAATGTAAAACAATAATTAAAAGTTATTTTGCACAACTTTATGAGAAAAATTGTATAATTGTTAAGTATAAGCAAAATGGATACTTACAAAAATGTAAATTGCTCAGATTAACAGAAAAATAACTAAAATATTTAAATAACCAATTAAAATAAAAAGGAAACTAAATAACTCATTAATAAATTTCCCAAGGGAAAAATTCTCTAAGACCAGATTGATTTACAAGTGAAATCTACTAAATAAATTAAAGAACAATTAATTTCAATACTAAATTATTTGAAAAAATAAACAAAGAAGTAATTCTACCAAATTAGTTTTATGACATAAATATGGAACTGTTACCTAAACTAGGAAGAGCCAAAATAGTAAAAGAAAAGTATAGACCAATTTCCCTAATAAATATTGATGTAAAAAGTTTACATGAGATATTATCTTGAGAAAAATATACTATGACTAATGTATAGAGCTAGAAAAAATAATAACAAAACTCATCTGAAAGAACAAAAGATCAAAAATATCAAGGAAAATAATGAGGAAAAAATTCAGAAGAAAGTGGTCCAATCATACCAGATCTAAAACTGTATTATAAAGTGACTGTTAGCAAAACCATTTCATATTGACTGAAAAATAGAGTGGTGGATCAGGGAATAAGTAGGTACAACAAGACAACAATCTACTGTTGAATAAACCCACAGATTTTATTTTCTGGAAAAATACATCACTATATGAGAAAAAATTGCTGGTAAAACTGGAAAGTAATATGGCAAACTAGATATAGACCAACATCTCATCTTCTATACCAGGTTAACATCAAAATGGTTCATGATTAGACATAACATAAACAAATTAGGAAAGCAAAATATAATTTATCAGTTAGATTGTTGAAGAAGGTAGGAGTTGATGACCAAACATAAATTTTAAAAAAAACATGAAATGCAAAATGAATAATTTTGATTACATTAAATTAAAAAATGTTTTGCACAAATAAAGATTTTCCAGTGCAGCCAAGATTAGAAGGGAAGCAGAAAAGAGGCAAACGATTTTTACAGCCAGGAGTTCTGATAAAGGCCTCACTTCTAAAATATAAGTAGAACTGTGTCAAATGTATAACAATACAAATCATTCCCCAATTGATAAATGGTCAAAGGATATGAGCAACAGAAAAATTTTAGATGATGATATTCATATAAAAATGCTCTAAATTACTATGGATTAGAAAAATGAAAATTAAAACAACTTTGAGGTACACCTATCATATTAGCTAAGATGACAGCAAAAAATAATGATAAATGTTGGAGGGATTGTGTGAAAACTGGAACACTAATGCATTGTTGGTGGAATTATTAACTGATCAAGCCATTTTGGAAAGTAATTTGGAACTATGTCCAAAGGGCTATCAAACTCTTCATATCTTTTGATATATCAGTTTCACTACAGCATCTATAACCAAGAGAGATCATAAAAGAAGGGAAAGGATCCTCATACAAAATTGTAGCAGGTTTTTTTAGTGGCAAGGAACTGGAAATTGAATGGATGCCCATCAGTTAGTGAATGGTTGAATAAGTTACAGCATATGAATGTTATGGAAAGTTATTGTTGTATAAGAAATGATAAACATGCTGATTTCAGAAAATCTTAGAAAGGCTTATATGAGTTGATACTGAGTGAAGTAAGCAGAATCAGGATAACATTGGACACAATAAACACAAGATTATGTGATGATCAACTTGTATTTTCTCAGCAAGACTATTCCAACAGATTTGAGATGGAAAATGCCAGCCTTATTCAGGAGAACTATGAAGAATGAATGCAGATCAATGAATATTCTTTAAATTTTTTCTGTTTTTTTTTCTTTCTTGTAGTTTTTCTTTCACAACATGACTAATATAAAATATATTTTAAAATTTTATGCATGTATAATATATATCAGATTGCATAGGCCCTACAAAGGAAGGAAGTAAGGGAAGGAGAGGAAAAAAAATTGGAATTCAAAATCTTTCAAAAATGAAAACAATCATCATATAATTGAAAAAATGAAAATATTATTAAGTTTAAAAAGTACATAATTACCAAATGGGATTTATATCAGGAATACAGGGCTGATTCTCTATTAGGAAAATTATCTATATAATTGACTATATCAATTATAAAAGCAACACATTTTATATGATTATCTCAATAGATGCTGAATGTTTTGACAAAGTACAATATATATTCCTGTTTGTTTGTTTGTTTGTTTTTAAGAAAGAAACATCAGAGGACATAGAAATAAAATGATTTTTTGGTAAAATAATAGGCAGTAAATATGTAAAACCATCAGCTAGTATTAAATGTAATGGGAGTCATCTAAAAGTATTTTACATTAAGATCAGGGAAGAAATAAGGATATTTGTCATTGCCATTATTATTTAATATATTGAACTACAAATGCTAGCTATAGCAATAAGAATAAAAAGAAATTGAAAGAATCAGAATAGACCATGAGGGGAAAAAAGCTATTATTCTTTGTAGATAATATGATGGTATTCTTAGAGAATCCTAAAGAATCAATATAAAAACTACTCAAAACAATCAACAACTCCAGCAAAGTTACATAAGATAAAATAAATTCACAATAACAATCAATATTTCACTGACAGAATAAAGGCAGGAACTTGCCCAACCCCTCCCCCAAACTGCTCTAATTTCCTTTAAATAATGACTAAACAAATTTTAGAAAATCAGAACATTCTAAAAGTCACTGTAGAACATTTTCCACCCAAAGGCAATTTAGAAAGTAGGAAACTAATGTGCAGCTTTGGATCCAGCCCCAGCCTGTGAATTGGTGGCAGTGGCTTTCCTCTTAGATCAGAGACACCAAACAGGAGCTGGAAGATCAGTAGGAAAGGTTTGTGGAACCAGAGTGAGAATAATCCCATCACAAACCCAGCCCTGGTCCCAGTTCTGGCCCAGACCATGGAGCCATTGAGGTGGGGTCTCCAAATCAATAGCAGTCCTGTGACACTAGAGAGGACTTGAAACATCAATAAAGAGGGTCTGTTACAATGGGGTGGGAGTTTATTTTGCTGTCCCAGGGCAGCCCAGATCAATTGATTCCTAACCTCTGCCAGAACATTAGACATTACAGCCAAGTGCTTGTGCTCAGATTCCTAAAAGGATTTCTGAAAACCTGCACAAAACCATTGAAGCTTGGGACAGTGCACCCTCCACCCTGGAAATAGAGCCTATTTTAACAGAGTTACAAGCAAAGGAATTGTCTAGAAAAATGAATAGAAAATGAAAAAAAATGTTTCTGACCATTGAGAGTTATTATGGTGACAAAGAGGATCAAAACACACTCAGATGATAATAAAGTCAAAGCTCCTACATCCAAAGCTGCCAAGAAAAAGAAGAATTGGTCTCAGGCCACAGAAGAGCTCAAAGGGAACTTTGAAAATCAAGTAAGAGAGATAGAGGAAAAATTAGGAAAAGAACTGAGAGGTTCAAAAGGAAATGCAAAAAAACTAATGAGAAGAATTACTTAAAAAAGCTAAATTGGTCATTTGGGAAAAGAAATACAAAAGCTCACTGAAAAAAATAATTCCTTAAATTTTTTTGAGTAAATAGAAGCCAATGACTTTATGAGAAATCAAGACACAATAGGGCAAAATCTAAAAAAAAATAAAATAACAGGAAAAAATGTGAACTATGTCATTGGAAAAACAACTGACTTGAAAAACACATCCAGGAGAGAGAATTTTAAAATTATTGATTTACCCAAAAATCATGATCACAAAAAGAGCTCGGACATCATCTTTCAAGAAATTATGAAAAAAAATTCCTAATATTTTAAAACCAGAGGGTACAATAGAAATTGAAAGAATCCACTGATAACCTCCTGAAATAGATTTCTAAATAAAAACACCCATGAATATTATAGCCAAATTCTGGAACTTCAAGGTCAAGGAGAAAATATTGCAAGCATGCAGAAAGAAACAATTAAAGTATAATGGAGCTAGAGTCAGAATAGCACAAGATCTAGCATCTTCTACATTAAAGAACTGGAAGACTTGGATATGATATTCTGGAGAGCAATGGAATTAGGATTGCAACCAAGAATCACCCACCCAGAAAAACAAAGGAAAAGGTGATCATTAAATGAAACAGAGGATTTTTAAGCATTCATGATAAAAAGATCAGAGCTGGACATTTGATTTTCAAATATAGGTCTCTGGAGAAGCACAAGAAGGTAATCAGAAAAGGGACTTAATAAGGTTTATCTGTTTACATTTCTACATGGGAGCATGATACTTGTAGCTCATTAGAACATTCTCATTATTATGGCAGTTAGAAGAAATATATATAGACAAAAGATAAAGGGATAAGTTGAATATGAAGGGATAATATATTTTTAAGAAATGATGAAATTAAGAGGTGAGAGAGGAATGTACTGGGGAAAGGGAAAAGGGGAAGTAGAATGCAAATTATCTTCCATAAAAAAGAAGTAAGGATAAGCTTGTGGAGGGGAAGAGGAAAAGAGGGAGAGTTAGTGAAACTTATTCTCATCAGAATTGGCTCAAATAGGAAATAACATACATACTCAAAAGGGATATAGAAAGCAATCTTACCCTCCAGGAAAATAAGAGGAGAATGCTATATGAAAAGGGAAATAAAAAAGAGGACATAGTTGGAGAGAGAGTGGTCAGTAGCAAAACACTTTTGAGAAAGGCCAGAGTGAAAGTAGAGAAAGAATAAATGGTGGGGGGATATAATTTGCAATAGTAATTGTAAGAAACAAACAAACAAAAACACACATGCAAAAAATTATGAACCAAGTTTCTATGATTAATATTATTGCTCTTTGAGAAATGATGAGCAGGAGGCTATTAAGGGAAAAAAATTTGCAAAATTCTCCATGAACAAAGTGCAATATATTGTATACAAAATATTAGCAATGTTCTGGGATGACCAGCTGTAAATTACTTTGTTATTCTCAATAGTACAATGTTAGGATTCTTACAAGGTACTAAGACAGTGGAATTGATAGAGACATTAATTATCTAATTTAGTATGATTCAATATGATTGATTTGATCCTACAAGGAGATGTTATGGGCCAGAACTTAAACAAGGTAGTAAGTAGAAATGATGAGATAATGATTCTCTAATTGACATGTACTTAGTACTTACTATAATTCCACAAGATTCACACCTTTAAGAGAGCATTATATAAGGAGGAGCTTTCAGGGCCAAAGAGGAAAATTCCTCAGAGGAGGAAACAGATTCATTGCATCTTCCACCTTTGTGCTGGCTGAAAATTGAAGCATTCGGATACATTCAGAGCTAGAGGCTGAAGCTGGCAGAGGCAAAGGACTAGAGGCAGGAGCTCTTGGAACCAAGAAGAGAGATAGGTCTCTAAGAAAGCTAACCGGGCCCCAGGAAGGAGACAAGACTTTTGAAGGAAACAATAAAGGATCATTATTATTATATTATTAATAAATAATTAGCCAATCTGACAGGTTTGAGATGGTACCTCACAGGTATTTTAATTTGCATTTCTCTAACAGTAATTTAGAGCAATTTCTTCATTGGAAAACTGCCTTCATGTCTCTTTACCATTTGTTAATTGGGGAAAGACTTATATTCTTATAAATTTGGCACATGTTGTTCTGGAAATATTTTAGGAAAGAGTATTTTATTAGAAACACTTCCAATAAAAATTTCCCCTCACCTTTCTGTTTTTCCTCTAGGTTGTGTTGTCTTTAATAGCACAAAACCTCTCCAATTTAATGTAATCAGAATTATCCATTTTACATTTCACAATGTTTTCAATCTCTTGCCTAATCAGAAATTTTTCCTTTTTCATAGATCTGCCAGGTTGACTATCCCTTGTACTCCTACTTGGCTTATGGTATCATCTTTTATGTGTAAATCAATCTGACCCTATTTTAGTATATAATATGAGATATTGATCTATGCTAAGGGTTTTTGTCATATAGTGACTTCTTATTATACAGTCTGGAGTCTTTAGGTTTATCAAACATTAGGTTACTCTAGCCAATGATGTGTCTTGTGTACTTAGCCTATGCCATTCATCCACCACTGTATTTCTTATCCAGAATCAAATAGTTTTCATGACTGCCTTTTTATAAAATATTTTAGGCATGGGATTTCTGGTCCATCTTACTTTGCATTTTTTTATTAATTCCCTTAAAATTCTTCACCTTTTGTTTTTCCAGATGAATTTTATCATTTTTCTAACTTTATAATATATTTGGTAATTTAATTGATATGGCAATGAATAAGCAGATTAAATTAAGTGATTGGCTAATATGGAAGAATAGGGAACTCATAAATGTTGAAGATGTGGGAAAACTGAAATACTCATGCACTGTTGCTAGAATTGTGAACTAATCCAACCATTCTAGAGAGCAAGTTTGAATTACCCAAAAAGCTACAAAACTCTTTATATTATTTCATCCAGCAATACCACTACTAGGTCTACATCCCATAAAGATCATAAAAAAGTAAAAATGAATGTCCTGGGAGAAAGGGAAAATGAGAGGTGGAATGAAGTAATTTTTTTTTCCGCATAAAAAGGCAAGAAAATGCTTGGTGGAGTGAAAGAGGAAGAAGGGAAGAAGAGTGATTTAACCTTAAGAACCTTACTTTGCAACAAAAAAAGGGTACATATATAGCAACCTAATCTTTGACAAACCCAAAGATACCAACATTAGGGATAAAAATTCATTATTCGGAAAAAACTGTTGGGAAAACTGGAAATTAGTATGGCAGAAATTAGATATGGATCCACACTTAACACCATATACCAAGATAAGATCAAAATGGGTCCATGATTTAGGCATAAAGAGGGAGATAATAAATAGATCAGAGGAACAGAGAATAGTCTATATCTCAGACCTGTGAAGGAGGAAGGAATTTATGACCAGAGGAGAACTAGAGATCATTATTGATCACAAAATAGAAGATTTTGATTACATCAAACTAAAAAGTTTCTGTACAAATAATACTAATGCAAACAAGATTAGAAGGGAAGTAACAAATTGGGAAAATATTTTTAAAAACAAAGGTTCTGACAAAGATCTCATTTCCAAAATATATAGAGAACTGACCCTAATTTATAAGAAACCGAACCATTCTCCAATTGATAAATGGTCAAAGGATATGAACAGACAATTCTCAGAGGAAGAAATTGAAACTATATCCACTCACATGAAAGAGTGTTCCAAATCACTATTGATCAGAGAAATGCAAATTAAGACAACTCTGAGATACCACTACACACCTGTCAGATTGGCTAAGATGACAGGAACAAATAATGATGAATGTTGGAGGGGATGTGGGGAAACTGGGACACTAATACATTGCTGGTGGAGTTGCGAAAGAATCCGGCCATTCTGGAGAGCAATCTGGAATTATGCCCAAAAAGTTATCAAACTGTGCATACCCTTTGACCCAGCAGCGCTACTACTGGGCTTATATCCCAAAGAAATACTAAAGAGCGGAAAGAGACATATATGTGCCAAAATGTTTGTGGCAGCTCTTTTTGTAGTAGCTAGAAACTGGAAGATGAATGGATGTCCATCAGTTGGAGAATGGTTGGGTAAATTATGGTATATGAAGGTTATGGAATATTATTGCTCTGTAAGAAATGACCAGCAGGAGGAATACAGAGAGGCCTGGAGAGACTTAAATCAACTGATGCCGAGTGAAACGAGCAGAACCAGAAGATCGCTGTACACTTCAACAACAATACTGTATGAGGATGTATTCTGATGGAAGTGGAAATCTTCAACATAAAGAAAAACCAACTCACTTCCAGTTGATCAATGATGGACAGAGGTAGCTACACCCAGAGAAGAAACACTGGGAAGTGAATGTAAATTGTTAGCACTAATATCTGTCTGCCCAGGTTGCATGTACCTTCGGAATCTAATGTTTATTGTGCAACAAGAAAATGATATTCACACACATGTATTGTATCTAGACTATATTGTAACACATGTAAAATGTATGGGATTGCCTGTCATGGGGGGAGGGAATAGAGGGAGGGGGGATAATTTGGAAAAATGAATACAAGGGATAATATTATAAAAAATATATATAATAAAAAATTATTAAGTAAAAAAAAAAAAAAAAAGAACCTTACTTTGCTCAAAATCGGCTCAAAGAGAAAATAAAATAAACACATAGTATGGTTATAGAAATCTACCTTACCCTAGAGGAAAATAAGAGAGCAGAGAATATGAGAAGGTGGGAAGATGATAGAAGAAAAGTTATATGGGGGAAGGATGGTCAGAAGTAAAACACTTTTGAGGCAGGACAGGGTGAAAAAGAGAGAGAATAAATGGGTGGGGAAATAGCAATAGTAATTCCGAAAATAATTTTGAAATAAGTTTCTTTAATGAAGGCCTCATCGCTTCAGTGTATAGGGAATTGAGTCAAATTTATAAAAATTAAGAACCATTTTCTAACTGAAAAATGATCAAAAGTATGACCATATCGTTTTATAATGACCAAATGACTATAAAATCATGTATATCCTTTGACCTAATATTAACACTGCTGTGCAGAGTCCAAAAGGAGATTTTTTTTAAAAGAAAAAAAAAACCTAGATGTACAAAAATATTTATAGCATATATAGCATAATATAATTTATAGCATATAAAAATATCTTTTTTCAAGGAAAATAATTGGAAATTGAGGGAATGCCCATCAATTGGACAATTGCTGAATAAATCGTAATATATGATTATGATGGAATATTCTGGTTCTATAAGAAATGATGAGCATTATATTCTCAGAAAAACTTGGAAAGTCCTCCATGAAGTCAAACAAAATGAAATATACTGTTTACAAACTAACAGCAATGTTGTGATTATCTATGAATCATTATTATTCTCAGCAAAACGATGGACTTGTGATGAAAATGCTATCTATACCCAAAGGAAGAATTGATTGTGTCTGAATACCGATTGAAGCACACTTTCTTTTTTTTTTAACTCTATTTTTCTTGAGGTTTTTTTTTTTTTTTTTTTTTTTTTGGGGGGGGGGAAGAGAATCTACGTTTTCTTTCACAACATGACTTTTATGGAAATGCATAATTTCACATGGGATTTCTCAATGACTTGAGGGCAGGTAAGGGAAGAAGAGAGAATCTGGAACTCCAATTTAAAAAAATGTGGAAAAATAAAACGTTTTATATGTAACTGGTGAAAATAAAAGTATTAAATTAAAAAATCTTTCAACAAACAGATTTTCCCCATTATGTTAGCATCTTCAAATATATGAATATATATATATATATTCATATATTTGAAGATGCTAACATATGCTCCCTAGTTTATTAATATTCTTCTTAAACTGCAATCCCTAGAAGTGAACTCTAAAAGAAATATGACACAGAGGTCAAATTTAAGATCAGTTTCTTCCTTGAATCCTGAACTGGATTAAATTAATGACCAACAGGAAATATGCAACTTTTCTATGCTTTTTGCAGAAAGAAAAAAAGTAACATGGTACTGCTATTACTCCAAATCCAAAATAATAGCCTGATATCTTGGGAATTTACTCTACTGGTTTTGTGAAGGTAATTTATGCCTACAATGAATCAGCTATTATCCTTATTACTTGAGTTTCTTTGTTTCTTGGAGCAGCTAAGTGATGCAATAGATAGAATGCTTGACTAAACTCATTGCCCTGAATTCAAATCCCACCTCAGACACTAACTAGCTATATCTCTGGGCAAGTCACTTAACTTTGTTTACTTCAGTTTCTCATCTGTAAAATGATCTGGCAAAGGAATAACAAATCACTCTATTATCTGTTTGAGAAAACTCCAAAAGGAGTCACAGAGTCAGATACAACTGGGAAAAGACCGAACAACAACAAAAGTCTTTACATTTATCTCTGTCTTATATTATCACATATTTTAGCTATAATAAATTATAAAAAGCTTCTGCTTCTTGGTATTAAAAATAGGCCTTGTGTTTGTGGAAAAGAAGAATTACTTATTTGCAAGTAGCATGTGAATGTGGTACCACAGAAGAATAAATCATTTTCACCAAATGTTTTATCATAAACATACAATTAGCAATTAATCATTATGTAGAATTTTATGTACTTATAAAGGATGGAAGAAAAACTAATAACATGCTTACCAGGAATCTCATAAGACTTACTAAGCTCCCCAGGGATTTTCATGTTCTTCAGTGCTATGTTTAAGACAAGTCCCTGCAATCAGGGGTCATTTCTAACCTTAGAAGTCAGCATTCTCTTTTCTCAGTCAAAGGCAAACTTGGCAGCAATACATAAGGAAGTTGCATTTTCCTTATAACCCACTACTAATTTTTCTTGGGTCTGTTTTTTAAGGAGAAATAGTGTGACACAAAGTGGAATCAATGCTATTAGCATCAAATCTGACTGTGGTGTTTCAGATGATTTTAGAAAAATTAAAATAATCCTTAGTTCAAGAGAAATGATTGTTAATTAATCATATGGTTGATAGAACAAACTTGCTAACCATTCTATACCTTAACAAAATTTACCTGAGTTTCAGGCCTTAAGTATAGAAATTGGAATGAATGATAGATAGATGGATAGATAGATAGATAGATAGATAGATAGAGATATAGACATACATATCCCTATGCCTATATAATATCTACATATCTTTAAAAAAGAGAGAAAAACATTTTCACCCTAAAGAATTCTAATTCTTAATTAAACAATTACAGAATCAATATCTTTCCAACTGATATGCATAATTTCTCATTAAATTAACAAGGTAAGGTAAAATAACAATAAAAACATAAAGAACTATTCTCTTTAACCATTTGTATAATTTATTATTTAATAAGCCCTGATTAAATTCTTATTATGCTAAAGGATTTATGTTAGGCATTGTTGATAGTAATACATGATATAAACATTCACCCATGTACACACATGTTTACACAAAAAATTTCAAGTTCTCATGGAACTTATTTTTTAGTAAACATATTGGTCCTTTAGATAAAAGGATAAATTGTTCACATGACTTCTCACAATTTCTTGCATATAGTCAAGGATCAGAAAATAATTCCCAAATGAGTGACTGGTAGAAATTCAAATGAAATATAAAATAACAATTTATTCACATGGAAAAATTGTCCAAGTTAATTTATTGCTTTTAGTTCTATATTTTAGTATTTAAATCATTAAAAGTATAATGGTGATTTAATTCTAATGAGAAACATTGGGATCAATAGATGATAGTTTTTTTTCCAAAGTTAGTATATCCCGTTTTTTCAAGGTAATGAAGCAAAATGATTTTAAAATATAAGTTAAAAACAAAATTATGACTTTGTGATTTAATATAATAGACCCTAATGTTATCCTCAAGTACTTTTATACATATGTTTTCACCAAATAAATAGATGTAGAAAGAAAAAGAATTGAAGGAATTCAGAAGACATCAAAATTATATGCAAATATGACAGCCTAACAAACAAGAATATTGGCATTTAAAACATGATATTAAAAGATAATTTAAAGATGACTAGTTAGTCAGGAAAATTTTATGAAAAAATAATTAAACAATAGATACCAGGAAATCTTAAGGAAAAATCACCCTCTAAACAATGAAAATAAGTGCCAAAAGACAGCTAGAGAAAAATCACAGAAACTTTAAAGAAAGCAAACCCAACATTAATTAATTCAGAAACATCATGGCAAAATTTCAGCACTATAGCAAGGCATCCAAGGGAAAAAAATAATCTACATTTCAAGGAGCAAACTGACCCTTTGTGTATAGTACAATGTTTTGTTTTGTTTTTAATATAATATTTAAAGACATTTAGTTCTTTCCTTGGTATGGGTTCTGTGAAAGAATAGAGATAGAATAATGGCAAAAAAGTAAGAGAAAATGGAATAAGATACAAGTTGCCAATATAGAGAACATGTTCTGGTAGCATCATAGAGTGAACCTAGAGAGATATGAGAGGAAGTCAATGGAGTCTATGTTTGATGGTAGGATTTAGACATTTCAGGAATCTCCTGGTTTAAATAAGGATCATTTATCTGAGTACCACCATTCATTAGAATAGTATCATATGATACTATTAGGATAGCATCATAGTTAATAGAAACATTAATGGAAATATATTTATAGAATAAGAGAAAGGGCAGAGAATAGAATGCCTTCTGTATTTGTATTAAAAAGACCTAAAGACATGTCACTGGCTCAATCATTAATTAATATTCCCATGAATTCTTATTTTTCCCATAAGATTCTAAAAGAACATGTAGCACTCCTTGGAGAATGTGAACAAAATGCATTAATGAATGTAATAGTTAAGCATGTATGTATGTATGCATGTAAGGTATGTATGTAATTAATGTAATATTTATACTGAGTCTTAAAGGAAACCTTGGATTCCAAAATGTTGGGATGAGAACAAAGAATAGGGCAAATGTTGGTAATTACAGATCAAAGAAGTGCAGCAAGTAATTTAGTATGTCTAATCATTAGTATAGAATAATGCATAAGCATAAGAAGGTTGAAAAAAGTAAGACAGGAGACTTGCCAATGAATTTTGTTTTTATAATCTAAACTTAGTAGGGAACACCTGAAATTTATCATATAAAGGGACAGGGTGATATGAACAGACCTTTACTTGTGGAAAATTACTTCATTGATTAGGTAGAGAATAGATTAGAGTGGGAACATTTAAAGTAGGAGATTGTAAGTCTAAGTTAACAAATAACTCATTAATGACCAAAAAGTACCTTGGAAATGTTCTGCAGTACAGTATATTTTCTGATTCATCCAGACATTCTTGTGTTCCTTACTGAGATTACCCCATCTTAATTTTTCTGTGTATATATCTTGTATGCACTTGTTTTCTTTACAAGCTTTATCCACCACTGGAATGGAAGCACTTTTGTTTGTTTTGTTTTGTTTTTTTTTCCTTTTCTTTGTAGTTTTATTTCAGCACAATGCCTGGTTGGAAATTAGAAAAAGCTCAATCACTGACTCATAGAAATGTATCTTTGTAATTTTTCATTTAATCTTTCATTCATATAAGGAATTCCTAATTGAAGAATCTCCTTCCATCAAATTATTGTTGTAAAAAGTTAATGAAGCATATATGCGTGTAAAAAACTCACTGAGGGTCACACATTCACTATGCACCAAAGAGGTTAAAGTTGAACTCCATTCTTCCTGGTTTCCAAGTCAGTTTTGATTTATTTTATTATATAGCTTAAGTAACAAAACACAAACAAAAATTAGGAAACAAAGAATGGCTTTTATTGATAATACCAAAAAATCCACCAGTCAGACCAGTGTTTTGTGTTATTATACATTAAGTACAAAAACAATTTTTATTAGCAAACAGTGCATTTTATGATGATTGCAAATTCAACTGAATTAGAAATCAATCTTCTAAAAACAGAAAGAAGTGAAAGAGTGAGAAAAAGAAAAAGAGAGAAGAGAGAGAGAGAGAGAGAGAGAGAGAGAGAGAGAGAGAGAAAGCAAGTAAAAGAGAGAGGCCACTCAGAATAAAATGAGATAAAATCCACACAACTATGTCTAGAGAGCAATAGTAGCACCAATAGTCAGGAAGTAGAAACAGAAGAAAAAATAAAAGATAATAAAATACCTTTTGTCTTGCATCATCAAACTTTCTGTAAAAACTCAAGAACAAATTAAGATAAAGATTATCTACAGCTTTTGAATTGTTCTATCAGAAATTATAGTATTCTAAATTTGAATGATGATTTCTTCTTTAATGATAATAGAATACATATCTAACCATTATTAAAGTCAAAATAACCACTTTGTTAATAAATATTTAAAATGCATACATTATACTGTAGTTTTTCTTTTTAATCACATTGACAAATACATATTATAATTTATTACTATATTACTTTATGTTTATGAGAAAGAGAAATTTGTTTTTAGTAAAATATTAGAACATAGACAATAGATATATACATACACACACATAAAGAGAAAGACAAAGAGACAGAAAGAACAAGAGATAGAGAAAGCATAAAATGGACATAAACTTGGGAGATTTTTCACACCTCATCTTTTCATCCTCCCACTCTGTTTCCAGATTATCCTAAGATCTGTATTTAAAAAAATACTTGAATAAATTTAACTTGTATGCAAGTCTTGCATGTATTTTGTTTTTTCTTCTTTCTCACTATAGACATTGACTTAACACTTAATCATTCATTTGGACAATCTTTTATTGCTAAATAGAGGTAAAAATAGGTAAGAAAAACAGATTGGGTATCTTTCTCATTTCAAAACAGGCAGAACTTACAGAAATAGCTCTGTGTTATAATTAAAGTAGAAATATTTCCTTTTTCCTGAAGTTCCCATTAAGAGATGATAATGGCTCTCATCTTTCACAGATGAGGAAATTGAGGCTCAGAAAATGGGAAGAGACCAGTCCCAGCATCATTTAATTAATAAAATTAATTAATTGATTAATTTAATTAAATAAAATATTAAAATAAATTTAATAAATGGTGCAAAGAGTGAGAACTGGAAGGGACTTTAGTAGCCACTTAGTTTAACCCCTCAAGTTACTAATGAGGAGATTGAGGTTCAAAAAATGGGAAGAGACCATTCCAGTATCACTTAATAAATAACTTCAATTAATTAACTAAAATAAATTTAATAAATAGTAGCAAAGAGCAAGAGCTGGAAGGGACTTTAGAAGCCACTTAGTTTTTAACCTCCTCAAATTACAGATGAGCACATTGGGGCCTAGAGAGATTGAGTGATTTGCCCAACATCACGTGTCAGAATTCTGACTCTCCACTGACTCACTGTTTTCTCCATTGAGCAACACTAATCTCCAGACAGTCTCCAATTCCACACCATTTCCAGCTGAGAATATTACCCCAATTCAATGCTTGTTCCATTATACCATGGAGGTTTTTATTTTAAAATGTTACTAATGTTACTAATTACTAAATAAATGTATGTAAAATGATAGACAATTTTGAACAAGATTTAAAGAAATATAACAATGAAGTATTTTGTTATCCTAACTCTGTTATCTGTCAATAATGAAATACATGTTGTAATAAACCTAACACAACTAAATTAAAAAAAAAAAAAAAAAAAAAAAAGAGATGATAATGATGACTAATGTGAACTTACTCTCTTCCCCTATCAGGAAGAAGCCTAACTCATTATTATCAGGCATAACCAAGTCTCATAGTGATTTGATTGTATACAAAGAATGCATTTTCCTTCAACAGATTCTTCCAAATTTCTTTCCTTGGTAATCTTATTATTTCTCAAATCTATTTCATATTTGCCTCTTCCGGTGCTTATTTTAACTCTTATTTTGTCTGTAACTTTTTCCCCTAAATAAATCTATCTTTTGACAAAGAGAATGGCCATTATAAATTTGTCACATATGTATTTTAAACTAGGAATTGTTGACCTGAACTCATCAATGATGATATAAGTATAACTAAATATCCCATAAAGAAATAGATTATTTAAAATAATAATTCTTCATATAAGATTCTTTCTAATAAAATATCATTATGATCTCAAGTTATAAGGAATTTTATGAAGGTTTTAAACTGATAAGGATGTAAATTTTGACAAATTGAATCAACAGTTAGAGAATCTCAGTTGAAATTCCACCTATGATATATGCTATTGACATCACCTTAGTTAAGTAGCTTAAACTTAGCCTCAGTTTCATCTGTTGACTAAAAGGGTTGAACTAAATGATTTCTGGGTTTGTTGTTGTTATTGTTATTGTTGTTGTTGTTGTTGTTGTTTCTTTTTTCCAGCACTCCTACTATAATGCTTTAATCTTTTTTTTTAATAGTTTTTATTTACCAGAAATATGCATGGGTAAATTTTACAACACTGACAATTGCCAAACCGCCTGCTCCAACATTTCCCCTCCTTCCCCCCCACCAGATGGCAGGCCAACCAATACATGTCAAACATGACAGAGTATAAGTTAAATACAATACATGCATATATTACCAAACAGTTGTTTTGCTGTACAAAAAGAATCGGACTTTGAAATAGTGTACAATTAACCTGTGAAGGAAATCCAAAATGCAGGTGGACAAAATTAAAGGGATTGGAAATTCTATGTAGTGGTTCATAATCATCTCCCAGAGTTCTTTTGCTGGGTGTAGCTGGTTCAGTTCATTACTGCTCTATTGGAACTGATTTGGTTCATTTCATTGTTGAAAATGGCCACATGAATCAGAATCGATCATCATATAGTATTGTTGTTGAAGTATACAACGATTTCTTAGTCCTGCTCATTTCACTCAGCATCAGTTCATGTAAGTTTCTCCAGGCCTTTCTGAAATCATCCTGTTGGTCATTTCTTACAGAACAATAATATTCGATAGCATTCAAATACCACAATTTATTCAGCCAATCTCCAATTGATGGACATCCACGTAGTCTCCAGTTTCTGGCCACCACAAAGAGGGCTGCCACAAACATTCTTTCACATACAGGTCCCTTTTCCTTCTGTAAGATCTTTTTGGGATACAAACCCAGTAGCAACACTGCTGAGTAAAAGGATATACACAGTTTGAGAACTTTTTGAGCATAGTTCCAAATTGCCTGGATGTATTCACAGTTCTACCAACAATGTATCAGTGTCCTTGTTTTCCCACATCCCCTCTAACATTCTGCATTATCTTTCCCCGTTATTCTAGCCAATCTGACAGGTGTGTAGTGGTATCTCAGAGTTGTCTTAATTTGCATTTCTCTGATCAATAGTGATTTAGAACACTCTTTCATATGAGTGGAAATAGTTTCAATTTCTTCATCTGAGAAGTGCTTGTTCATCTCCTTTGACCATTTATCAATAGGAGATTGGCTTGATTTCTTCTAAATTAAAGTTAATTCTCTATATATTTTGGAAATGAGGCCTTTATTTGAAACTTTGACTGTAAAAATGTTTTCCCAGTTTGTTGTTTCCTTTCTAATCTTATCTGCATTAGTTTTGTTTGTACAAAAACTTTTCAATTTGATATAATCAAAGTTTTCTACTTTGTGATCAATAATGATCTCTAGTTCTTCTTTGGACATAAAATCATTTCTCTTCCACAGGTCTGAGAGGTAAACTATCCTATGTTCCTCTACTTTATTTATAACCTCATTCTTTATTCCTAGGTCATGAACCCATTTTGCCCTGACCTCTGGGAAGAGCTCCACATGGTAGTGAGTCTGCCTGGGTATCACAGGCTGGGCTGTGTAAGTGCCCTGCAAGGAGCCCCACTGTGAGGATTAGTGACCACCATGGGGATAGAGGTTAAGGAGCAAAGGTATCACTGCCCCCCCACAAATGCCCGTTTTGAGTATTATCAGTCATACTGTCCCTCACTGTACTGGAAGTGTCTCTGCATGGGGAGCGCAGTCAAGTTGGGGAAATTCAACCCCAGGTGGAACCCCTCACTGTGCAGATGAGAGGGTGCCCTGGGCTGTGCCCCTGCTGTGTGTGAGTGCCCCCCACCACAAGGCCCTCCCTGTAGAATGCCACAAAGAGCTGTGTTATGTATGGTCTGTGTTGAGTCACTTCCCATCCTGGGTGAGCAAAGCTAGATTCTCTTGGGCTTTGGCATCCCTCAGAGTACCCACTACCCCAGGCTCCAACTTCTCTGCTGGTCCACTAATCCGCCACTGAAGCAAAGCAGTCAAGCTATAGCAGAGAGATCTGTGTAAGCCTTCCAACTGCAGAGACTACCCTGCTCTGGGCTGGTCTACTCCCACCACCTCAGGTCAAAATTTTTCTGGTGGGGGCAGCTAGGTGGCACAGTGGATAGAGCACCAGCCTTGAATTCAGGAGGACCTGAGTTCAAATGTGATCTCAGACACTTACTACTTCCTAGCTGTGTGACCCTGGGCAAGTCACTTAACACCAGCCTCAAAAAAAAAAAAAAAAAAAAAAAAATTTTCTGGTGATATTCCAGATTCCCTTCCACTGGTAAGTTTTTGAATTTCCAATCTTTGTGGGTTTTACCAGTCAAATGCTATTTTTTGAGGCTGAATTAAATAGTTGGTAAAAAAGGGAATTAGAGAGCTTAGAAAGTTCTGTCTAGCTTCTCTGTCATTTTGGCTCCACCCTCTATAATGCTTTAATCTTAATATATTTCATTTAGAAACTGAATCCTAAGATCAGAATTTTCATATTCAGTTATATTTTCAAATCATAATAAAAAAAAACAGGATTCTTGGTATCTAATAAAAAAACAAAACAAAACAAGCAAACAAAAACAGTCCAACTTCATAGTTTCTAGATGGCATTTGGAAAAGTATTAGCTTTGGATAAGAGAACAATTTTAAAGTGAATGAAAAAACACATGGATTCAATTAGTTCATTGAGGAATATGGAGAGAATATTTACTAAGTAATATATTGACAACATATAGAGATGCAAAGAACACAGTAAGCTAAAACAGGGTGGCAGAAATGAAAATTCTTTTTTTTTTTTTCCAAATTTTTTGTTAGTTTTTTTATTATTAATTTTTATAATTATAACATTTTCTTTTACAGTACATATGCATAGGTAATTTTTTTACATTATCCCTTGTACTCCCTTCTATTCCGAGTTTTTCCCCTCCTTCCCTCCACTCCCTTCCCTAAATGGCAGGCATTCCATACATATTAAATATCTTATAGTATATCCTAGGTTCAATATATATGTGCAGAACCGAATTTTGTTTGTTGTTGTTGTTGCAAAGGAAGGATTGTATTCGCAAGGTAAAAATAATCTGGGAAGAGAAACAAACAAAAAAACAAAAGCAAAAAAAAAACCCAAAAAACAAAAAACAAACAAACAAAAAAAATAACAATGCTCAGAGTTTACACTCATTTCCCAGTGTTTCTTTTCTGGATGTAGCTGATTCTGTCCATCATTGATCAATTGGAATTGGATTAGCTCTTCTCTATGTTGAAGATATCCACTTCCATCAGAATACATCCTCATACAGTATCACTGTCGAAATGTATAATGATCCCCTAGTTCTGCTCGTTTCACTCAGCATCAGTTGATGTAAGTCTCTCCAAGCTTCTCTGTATTCCTCCTGTTGGTCAAGAAATGAAAATTCTTAATTAGAACCATAAGAGAAGAGTTACACATGTCTTGTGTCCCAAGTCATCTTGTAATTTTGACCTTATTGACTATTTTCTTCAACTAGATAGTCTTTCCTAAACTGGCCTTAAGAGACATCAACTTTTAGAACTTTTATTTCTAATTTATACTCCAATTTTTTCTATTTTCCTACCATCATACTTTGACCTCATAATGTGTATGCTTGATAATATTGTATGATACATCTTGTGATGCAAGGAATAGTGCTGGATCTGAAGTCAGGAAGACCTCAGACCAATTCTGGCTTGAACTATTTGCCAAGTGATATTGATATTGATATTGATATTGATATTGATATTGATATTGATATTGATATTGAGAATGTCACACAACCTCTGTTTGCCTCAGTTTCCTCAACTGTAAAATGAGGGTTTTTGTGAGGATCAAATGTGATATATGGTAAAATAATAATAATAATAATAATGAAGACTGCCTAGCACATAGATATCCTTTCCCCTAAAAACCTCATTTTAGTCTAGTTTAAGGATATAAATGATTTCATTAGTTTCAAAAAAATGGAGATGTAAGTAAAATCATCATGGGTGGCTTTATTTTAATGAAATTTATGTGTTTGGAATCCCACATATGTTTGAAATATAATGGATCAAAAGCAAACATTTTCACATTTTCATATACATGTGCATAAATGTATATTTCTATATCATACATAACATATATATTATGTATCTTTATATGTTTCCCTGCTATCAAAAAATGTTTTATGATGTGAGAAAATGTTGTATCATTTGTTAAAAGATTTGTGGCTGAATCCTTTCTGCTTCTTTCTGATGGAATATAATAAAGTTATTTCAACTTTTCTGAACCATAGCTTCTTCAACTCTCAAGTAAGGGGTAATAATGGATATATATATATATATATATATATATATATATATATATATATATATATATATATATATATATATATATATATATATATATATATATATATATATATGGATCCTATACAAAAATAGACCATATATTAGGACATAAAGATCTCAAAATTAAATGTAGGAAGGCAGAAATAATAAATGCCTTCTTCTCAGATCACAATGCAATAAAAGCTACATTCAGTAAAAAGTTAGGGGTAAATAGACCAAAAAGTAATTGGAAACTGAATAATCTCATCTTAAAGAATGACTGGGTGAAAGAGCAAATTATAGAAACAATTAATAATTTCACCCAATATAATGACAATGATGAGACAACATACCAAAATCTTTGGGATGTAGCTAAAGCAGTAATAAGGGGAAATTTTATATCTTTAGAGGCTTATTTGAAGAAAATAGAGAAAGAGAAGATTAACGAATTGGGCTTACAACTTAAAAAGCTAGAAAAAGACCAAATTATAAACCCCCAACCAAAAATTAAACTTGAAATACAAAAATTAAAAGGAGAAATCAATAATATTGAAAGTAGAAAAACTATTGAATTAATAAATAAAACCAAGAGTTGGTTTTATGAAAAAGCCAATAAAATAGATAAACCTTTGGTGAATTTGATCAAAAAAAAAAAAGAAAGAGGAAAATCAAATTGATAGTCTTACAAATGAAAAGGGGGATCTTTCCACCAATGAAGAGGAAATTAGAGAAATAATAAGGAGTTACTTTGCCCAACTTTATGCCAATAAATTTGATAACTTAAGTGAAATGGATGACTTCCTCCAAAAATATAGGCTCCCTAGATTAACAGAGGAGGAAATAAATTGCTTAAATAGTCCCATTTCAGAAAAAAGAAATAGGACAAGCTATTAATCAACTCCCCAGGAAAAAATCCCCAGGGCCAGATGGATTCACATGTGAATTCTACCAAACATTTAAAGAACAATTAGCCCCAATGTTATATAAATTATTTGAAAAAATAGGGGATGAAGGAGTCCTACCAAACTCCTTTTATGACACAGACATGGTACTGATACCTAAACCAGGTAGATCGAAAACTGAGAAAGAAAATTATAGACCAATCTCCTTAATGAATATTGATGCTAAAATCTTAAATAAGATATTAGCAAAAAGACTTCAGAAAATCATCTCCAGGATAATACACTATGATCAAGTAGGATTTATTCCAGGAATGCAGGGCTGGTTTAATATTAGGAAAACTATTAATATAATTGACCATATTAATAATCAAATTAATAAGAACCATATGATCATCTCAATAGATGCAGAAAAAGCATTTGACAAAATCCAACATCCATTCCTACTAAAAACTCTTGAGAGTATAGGAATAAATGGACTATTCCTTAGAATAATCAGGAGCATATATTTAAGACCTTCAGTAAGCATAATATGCAATAGAAATAAACTGCAACCTTTCCCAGTAAGATCAGGAGTGAAACAAGGTTGCCCACTATCACCATTACTATTCAATATAGTACTAGAAATGCTAGCCTCGGCAATAAGAGCCGAGAAAGAGATTCAAGGAATTAGAGTAGGAAATGAGGAAATTAAAGTATCACTTTTTGCAGATGACATGATGGTATACTTAGAGAACCCCAAAGACTCTGCTAAAAAGCTACTAGAAATAATTCAAAATTTCAGCAAAGTGGCAGGATACAAAATAAATCCACATAAATCCTCAGCATTTTTATATATCACTAACAAAATGCAACAGCAAGAGATACAAAGAGAAATTCCATTCCAAACAAATGTTGAGAGTATAAAATATTTGGGAATCCATCTACCAAAGAAAAGTCAGGAATTATATGAGAAAAATTACAAAACACTTGCCACAAAAATAAAATCAGATTTAAATAATTGGAAAGACATTCAGTGGTCTTGGATAGGCCGAGCGAATATAATAAAGATGACAATACTCCCCAAACTAATCTATTTATTTAGTGCTATACCAATCAGACTCCCAAGAAACTATTTCAATGACCTAGAAAAAATAACAACAAAATTCATATGGAAGAATAAAAGGTCGAGAATTGCAAGGGAACTAATGAAAAAAAAAAAACTCAGAGGAAGGTGGTCTAAGTGTACCTGATCTAAAGCTATATTATATAGCAGCAGTCACCAAAACCATTTGGTATTGGCTAAGAAATAAACCGGTAGATCAGTGGAACAGATTAGATACAAAGGACAAAAAAGGGTACATCTATAGCAATCTAATCTTTGACAAACCCAAAGATTCCAACATTAGGGATAAAAATTCATTATTTGGAAAAAAATCTGTTGGGAAAACTGGAAATTAGTATGGCAGAAATTAGATTTCGATCCACACTTAACACCATATACCAAGATAAGATCAAAATGGGTCCATGATTTAGGCATAAAGAGGGAGATAATAAATAGATTAGAGGAACAGAGGATAATCTACCTCTCAGACTTGTGGAGGAGGAAGGAATTTATGACCAGAGGAGAACTAGAGATCATTATTGATCACAAAATAGAAGATTTTGATTACATCAAACTAAAAAGTTTCTGTACAAATAATACTAATGCAAACAAGATTAGAAGGGAAGTAACTAATTGGGAAAATATTTTTAAAAATAAAGGTTCTGACAAAGATCTCATTTCCAAAATATATAGAGAACTGACCCTAATTTATAAGAAACCGAACCATTCTCCAATTGATAAATGGTCAAAGGATATGAACAGACAATTCTCAGAGGAAGAAATTGAAACTATATCCACTCACATGAAAGAGTGTTCCAAATCACTATTGATCAGAGAAATGCAAATTAAGACAACTCTGAGATACCACTACACACCTGTCAGATTGGCTAAGATGACAGGAACAAATAATGATGAATGTTGGAGGGGATGTGGGGAAACTGGGACACTAATACATTGCTGGTGGAGTTGCGAAAGAATCCAGCCATTCTGGAGAGCAATCTGGAATTATGCCCAAAAAGTTATCAAACTGTGCATACCCTTTGACCCAGCAGCGCTACTACTGGGCTTATATCCCAAAGAAATACTAAAGAGCGGAAAGAGACATATATGTGCCAAAATGTTTGTGGCAGCTCTTTTTGTAGTAGCTAGAAACTGGAAGATGAATGGATGTCCATCAGTTGGAGAATGGTTGGGTAAATTATGGTATATGAAGGTTATGGAATATTATTGCTCTGTAAGAAATGACCAGCAGGAGGAATACAGAGAGGCCTGGAGAGACTTAAATCAACTGATGCTGAGTGAAACGAGCAGAGCCAGAAGATCACTGTACACTTCAACAACAATACTGTATGAGGATGTATTCTGATGGAAGTGGAAATCTTCAACATAAAGAAAAACCAACTCACTTCCAGTTGATCAATGATGGACAGAGGTAGCTACACCCAGAGAAGAAACACTGGGAAGTGAATGTAAATTGTTAGCACTAATATCTGTCTGCCCAGGTTACATGTACCTTCGGAATCTAAAGTTTATTGTGCAACAAGAAAATGATATTCACACACATGTATTGTATCTAGACTATATTGTAACACATGTAAAATGTATGGGATTGCCTGTCATCGGGGGGAGGGAATAGAGGGAGGGGGGATAATTTGGAAAAATGAATACAAGGGATAATATTATAAAAATATATATATATATATATAATAAAAAATTATTAATTAAAAAAAAAAGAAATGAGGCCTTTATCTGAACCCTTAAATGTAAAAATATTTTCCTAATTTATTGTAAAGCTTCTTTTTTTCAAAATGTACGCATAGATAATTTTCAGCATTCACCCTTGCAAAACCTTATGTTCCAATTTTTCCCTCCATTCCCCAATCCCCTCCCCTAATAGCAAGTAATCCAATATAAGTTAACATGTGAAATTTGCCTATCTATATTTATAAAATGATTAAAATGCTATGTTTTGATTCACACTCAGCTTTCACAATTCTCTGCGTACAGATGACTCTCTTCATCACAAGACCATTGGAAGTGGCCTGAATCATCTCATTACTGAAAAGAGCCATATGCATCAGAATTGATCATTGTATAATCTTAATGTTGCCAGGCACAATGATCTCCTAGATCTTCTCATTCCACTTAGCATCAATTCATGTAAGTCTTTCCAGGCCTCTGTTAAATCATTCTGCTGATCATTTCTTATATTCCATAGCATTCACATATCATAACTTATTCACCCATTCTTCACTATGGGTATCCACTCAGTTTCCAATTTCTTGCTACTACAAAAAGAGCTTCTGCAGAATCTTATGTAATATTTTTGAGCATTAATGTTTGACTTAAGATAAAATATAGAAGTATAGAAATTTACATGACTTAGGAGTTTGAGGAAAAGATTTGAATTCTGACTGGAAATAATAGTCTGACTTTATACTTTGAGGGTCTATGATTGTATAAAATAACTGAGATGAAATTATGTGACACATTTCATGTAAGGCAATTGAAATAGTTATATCAAATGCTATCACAAAAGGCAGACTCCATGCTCCCTTGTCTTAACAAATTTTCTTCTCTAACTAATTTTTCTTATCTGTCAATTTTTATAAAGCTTTGACTCAAATGCCTGAAATAAACTAAATTATACCTGTTGGTTGTATATTATATTGGAGAATTTTATGGAATGTTATTAAACTTTTTTAATTAAAAAGCAAATGTTTAAAATGGAAACAGCAGTGACTGGTATTTAAGGAAATCAAATCTTGGCCAGCAGGCAGGAGCAGTTAGAAGCCTGATAGCATGTCCTTTGTCTTTAATGCTCCTATATGTCTACCAACTAGAGTTTTTTTCTACTATTCCCTTGAGCCCAATTTAAACTTTTCATTGTTATTTAAGGATCTTCAATTGTTAACACTAAAAACACTTCTTTGACTTTTAAAATTAAATAAAAATTAAAAGCATCTGAGATGCAGTATTTTAGTAACTTCTGCTAACCTCTGAAAGTTTGCAAAAGGAACCTATAAAATTAAGTAGCAATTGTTTGAAAGGTGAAACATAAACATTTGGAGTTTTTATCAGATCAAAAATGTAAAATTATAAGGAATTCAAGAAGTCACTAAGTTCCATACTCTCATGTTAAAATTGAATAAATTATAGAACAGAAGAGTGTTTGAAACAGAATTTTAACCTTGATTTGTACTCACTCCTTTTCAATATTATTTTCATTATTTAATGTATAGAGTTTGTCCTATTTGGTATTTCATTTAAGTATTTTTCTGTTGTATACTATTTTAGCAGTATTATAGAAAAAGACCATTGCTATGTCTATATTCCAAAAACAGCAAAAGGGAGGAAAGGACCTATTTATACAAAAAATATTTATAACAATTCTTTTTTGTGGTAATGAAGAATTAGAAATTGAAGAGATCCCTATCAATTGGGGAATGGCTAAGCAAGCTGTGGTATTTGATTATGATCATATATTATTTTGCTATAAGAAATGAAAAGTAGGATTAATTTTTTAAAAAAATCTGAAAGGAATTACATGAATTAATGCATAGTGAAGTGAGCATAACCAGGAAAATGCTGTACACAATAACAGCAATATTGTATGATGAATTGTGAATCATTTAGATATTCTCTGAAATACAATGAGCCAAGCCAATCCCAAAGAACTCATGATGAAGCATACTCTCTATTTCCAGAGAAAAAACAGATATTGTCTGAATACAGACTGAGGCATCATATTTTTTTTTGCTTTCTTTCATTTATTTTTTTTAAATTTGAGGCATTTAATAACTCATTTAATAGAGGCTCCGAGGTTGGATTTGAGATCAGGAATATAAGTTTTTCTGATTCCAAGCCAAGAACTCTATTAACTGAACTAACTAGTTGCTCTAAGCTAATTGATTTCTAAAAATACATGAACCTATGCATTTATATGAGACTACAAAACAATAGTTGAGCTTGTATTTTTCTATTAATGGTTTTGTGTGTATTATCTCTTTATTTTTATCTCTTTCACACATATGCACACACATAAATGAAATGTATATAATGTATCGTATAAAATCATATATATATGTATATATATATACATATATATATATATATATATGTGTGTGTGTGTGTGTGTGTGTGTGTGTGTGTGTGTGTGTGCCCGTGTGCCCATATCTTCATTATATCAATAAAGGATTTTGCTCTTTTCTTCATTATTCCAAATAAGAATCTAGAAGTTTATTCCATATGTTTTTTCCCAGATAAATATAAGGAATAAAAATGACTTCACAAATGTGTCATAATATGCATGTTCAAAGACATTACCTCTTTTTATTGTATACTAATCCCATCTGTATTGTTAATGTTTTTCATTTTCACTTTAGCAGATCAGTGAACCAACTAACTGGTCAACCACAGCACAGCATCATAACTTTTCTTTTCAGGATTGAATTCCCCTTGGCTTCTACTTTTAACTTCCACATTCACTTCAACTCTTCATACTAGACATGCTTTTGTTTTGTGCTTTTTTTTTTCAAAAAATACTTTACATTTTTTTAATGTTTTGAGTTCTAAATTTTATCTCTCCCTACTTTCCTCCCTTCCTCCTCCCTGAGATATTAAGCAATCAGAAAGAGATTATACATATGCAAGTATATAAATAATTTCTATATCAGTCATTTTGTATAAGACTCAGTGAAAATAAAAGCAATGAAAGAAAAAAGTGAAAAATGTCATGCTTCAGTTTGTATTTAGTCAATATCAATACATGCTCTGGAGGCATGCTTCATTATTAGTCCTTTGGGATTTTCTTAGATTATTGTTATAACTGAGAGTAGCTAAATCATTCATAGTTCTTCATCAAACAATATTTCTGTAATGATGTAGTTCTGGTTTTTATTACTTCACTATACATCAGTTCATGTAAGTCATTTCAGGTTTTTTATTTTATTTGTTGTTGTTGTTGTTGTTGTTTGTTTTGTTTTTGTATTTTGTTTTTGTTTTTGTTTTTAAATTATCCTGATTGTCATTTCTTATAGCACAATACCAGCTTGTTTAACAATTTCCCAATTGTTGAGTATCCCCTTAATTTCCTATTCTTGGCTGCCACAAAAATAGTTGCTACAAATATTTTATACAAATAGATTCAGCATTCTTATATGTCACTAACAAAATCCAACAGTTACAGAGTTATAGAGAGAAATTCCATTTAAAGTAACTACTGATAGTATAAAATATTTAGGAATCTATCTGCCAAGGAAAAATCAGAAACTATATGAGCAAAATTACAAAATACTTTCCACACAAATTAAGTCTAATCTAATCAATTGGAAAAAATATGAAATGCTCTTGGAGAGGGTGAGCAAATAGAATAAAGATGACAATACTACCTAAATGAATCTATTTATTTAGTGCTATACCAATCAGACTCCCCCCAAAATTTTTAATGACCTAGAAAAAATAACAACAAAGTTCATATGGAAAAACAAAAGGTCAAGAATTTCAAGGGAATTAGTTTTTTAAAAAAAATCAAATGAAGGTGTCCTAGTTGTACCACATCTAAAATTATATTATAAAGCAGTGATTACTAAAACCACTTGGTATTGGCTAAGAAATAGACTAGTTGATCAGTGGAATAGGTTAGGTCCAAAAAACAAAATAATCAATAACTCTAATAGCCTAGTGTTTGACAAACCCAAGGACCCCAGCCTTTGGGATAAGAACCCAATCTTTGACAAAAATTGCTGGGAAAATTGGAAATTAATAGGGCAGAAACTAGTCATTGACCCACACTTAACACCGTACACCAAGGTCAGGGCAAAATGGGTTCATGACCTAGGGATAAAAAAATGAGGTTATAAATAAATTAGAGTAACATAGGATAGTTTGCCTCTCAGACCTGCAAAAGAGGAATGAATTTATGTCCAAAGAAGAAGTAGAGATCATTATTGATCACAAAGTAGAAAACTTTGATTATATCAAATTGAAAAGTTTTTGTACAAACAAAACTAATGCAGATAAGATTAGAAGGGAAACAATAAACTGGGAAAACATTTTTTACAGTCAAAGGTTCAAATAAAGGCCTCATTTCCAAAATATATAGAGAATTAACTCTAATTTATAAGAAATCAAGCCAATCTCCAACTGATAAATGGTCAAAGGAGATGAACAAACACTTCTCAGATGAAGAAATTGAAACTATTTCTAGTCATAAAAAAAGATGCTCCAAGTCATTATTAATCAGAGAAATGCAAAGTAAGACAATTCTGAGATATCAATACACACCAATATCAGATTGGCTAGAATGACAGGGAAAGATAATACATAATGTTGGAGGGGATGTGGGAAAACAGGAACACTGATACATTGTTGGTGGATTTGTGAATTCATCCAGCCATTCTGGAGAGCAATTTGGAATTATGCTCAAAAAGTTCTCAAACTGTGCATACCCTTTTACTCAGCAGTGTTGCTACTGGGTTTGTATCCCAAAGAGATCTTAAAGAAGGAAAAGGGACCTGTATGTGAAAGAATGTTTGTGGCAGCCCTCTTTGTGGTGGCCAGAAACTGGAAACTACGTGTATACCCATCAATTAGAGACTTGTTGAATAAATTGTGGTACATGAATATTATGGGATATTATTGTTCTGTAAGAAATGACCAACAGGATGATTTCAGAAAGGCCTGGCGAGACTTACATGAACTGATGCTGAGTGAAATGAGCAGGACTAGAAAATCATTGTATACTTCAACAACAATACTATATGATGATCAATTCTGATGGATGTGGCCATTTTCAACAATGAAATGAACCAAATCAGTTCCAATAGAGCAGTAATGAACTGAACCAGCTACACCCAGCAAAAGAACTCTGGGAGATGACTATGAACCACTACATAGAATTCCCAATCCCTCTAATTTTGTCCACCTGCATTTTGGATTTCCTTCAGAGGCTAATTGTACACTATTTCAAAGTCCAATTATTTGCATACAGCAAAACAACTGTTTGGATATGTATGCATGTATTGTATTTAATTTATACTCTGTCATGTTTGACATGTATTGGTCAGCCTGCCATCTGGTGGGGGGGAAGGAGGGGAAACAAAAGGTTTGGCAATTGTCAGTGTTATAAGATTACCCATACATATATCTGGTAAATAAAAACTATTATAATAAAAAATAATAATAGCAGCATAAAAATTGTCTAATCAATTCAAATGGGGAGAATTCTGGCAAAGTAAGTTGCTAAAATAAATTCTTTAATGGACACCTGCCAACAATTTGCGCAATGCACACTTTGGTAAAACAATAATTATTAAAACTCCTTTGAACAGAAATATACAAAAAATGTCAATCTATCAATCAGTCAATCAATCAATCAAACAGCATTTGTTAAGCACTTTTTCTGTGCTAGACACTGCTAAAATCTGGGGTATGAAACAAAGACAACTCTTGCATTTATAGAATTTCATAATAAATCTAAGTTGAATCCATTGCTAGAAGGACAAAAAAAAAGCATATTTAGTGAATCTATTCAATGGAGGGTTTTTTTTTCATTTAATTGGATAAAAGTTAGGTATAAACAATTATAACTACTATATATAATTAAGTAGTATAACAATTAATCAGATTCTTTCTGAGAGAATAAAAGAACATTCGCAATAAATTTTCCCATGATGTTGAGTATGAGAAAGCAAAAGTTTGGGGTCATAAACCAGTATTATCAAGTGTCTCAAAATAATTTGCAGGTTTGAACCCATTTCCTAGTCATGGGGCAAAGTTTATTGTGACTATAATGCAATTATAAGGGAGCTAAATTTCGAAAGAAAATAACAGAGTAACAGATGCAAGGATACATATTTATTCAGCTTTCTATCTTTGACATTATTCTATGGTTCAGAGAAGTGGTCTCCAAAATTTGGTTCTTTCTGACAAGATTACCAATCAGCAATGAAGTGAGGAGAATCAGACAGATTGTCAAAACAATAGTATTCCTAGGTTGGGTGTATGGAAGGGGAGGCAAAGCTTCTGGAATCAGATTGTGTGAACAGAAGTCCCCCAAAGTCACCACTATATTTCCCTAGAAGCTTTACTTTAAAAGATACCTTTACAAACTCCAGAAAATCACTCTTTGGCAGATTTCTGACAAAATCAATAGACAGTATTAATAATAATATAAATCTTTACATGCCCTACATGCTCCTTTTTTAAGGATAGACTTGATTGAGTTAAGCATTCTTGATCCTTCTATATTTAAATATTGAAACCACAGGAATATCATAAGTCTAGAATGCAAGGTCCATACTGGAGGTACTATTTAGTCAGTGTTTCTATATACCTTGTACTTTCCATAGAATTTGGTTAAAATTCAGTTCTTAATATAAACTTATTGTGAATTGCAATGAAAGGTTTGTTGAACAGATTATGTGCCTAAGCTCTGAACTATAAAGATATGAACACTTTGTCAGCTGGTGAATAAATTTGTACAAAGTAAGTAAAAAAATAAAACAATCTCTCTCTCTCTCTCTCTCTCTCTCTCTCTCTCTCTCTCTCTCTCTCTCTAGATATAGAGATAGACACATACATGTATGTGTGTTTATGTAACAAATATATTATCCACTTGTTACTTATTAACCAAGTATAATGAATGAATAATTGTTAAAAATCCTTTCTAAGGGGTTGGAATTTTGTTGTTCTGTTGTTTAGTCATGTTTTAGCAGCTAATTTTTTGTGACCCAAATTGTGGTTTTCTTGGCAAGGATATTAATAATTTCTTATTTCCTTGTCTAGCTCAATTGACAGATGAGGAAACTGAGGCAACAGAATTAAATTATTTGCCCAGGATGGGTCAACACAGCTAGTAAATTTCTGAGGTTGAATTGGAATTCAGGAAGATGAGTCTTCCTGATTCCAAACTTATCATTCTATAGATTATAACACTTAGCTGCCCAAGGAGTGGTATATAATTTGTAAATCACTTTTGACTGCTAGGATATTAATCTTCAAAAGACTGCGTCAAAATTAGAAAGACAATGGAAGGGCTTTAGATATTAAATATGATGATTATTTTGAGAAATTATGTAGCTTCCGGGAAAAAAAAAAACACACTATTTCTATTAGCTCTCAAGTTAAGTATAAAATATCCTAACACCTAGAAGTCTTCTTCAGATTATACATTTAAACTCACACATAATAAAATTATCCCTCATCCCTACCCCAAAAATTCATTTTCCAGAAGTTAAGAACAAAATTTTTTTTTCATGTGACTATAAATCATTGTTGAACCAATAGCTTAGATTAATGTGCAATAGATTAGTTGGCAAATTAGTCTAGAATACTAGCTTCTAATTTAGATAAATGAAATTTGCTCCACTGAAAGTTTCTTGATTTTGCATATAGACACATACTATGAGAAGATGTGAACCAATGTAGTGCAGTTAGAGTGGACATTTTGCCCTAGTGGAATGTATTTGACTCATTCTATTGAACAAAATATCCTTAGTTTTAATATGATTTTTTTTTTTGCAATAATACCAACTTCAAATTGCAAGAATAAATGAGAATCATGTGAAGTAGTTTGCAAAACTTAAAGGATTATTTAAATATCATTATTGTTAAAAAAATCATTATTATAGACACATTGATTATAATAATTTAATTGAAGAGATATGCCAAATTAAAATTTTCCATAAAATTTAATTTTACTAATCCCCCACCTCAAAATATATAAAAATTGTGAATCAATACACAACCAGATTATCTCTATGTAATAGTTATTGCTTAATTAAAATATTTGTCATTATGGATCTAATATTTCAAATTTAAAGTGCATTAGACACTTTATGTCTAATAATATGAAAATGGCTTTTGTTTTGAAGGTGAGTGAAGTGAGGACCAGAAAATACAGTGCCCTGCCTCATGTGGTTAATAAGTGGAAAACCTAAATTTTTTTGTGGATCTCCAGAATCTATCCATTCAACAAACTGGATCTGTTATTTTATTTTGTTAATGGAAATGAATTTTGTTTTGTTTAAAACAAAGACAAAACGATTCATAATTAAAGGAATATGTGGTTGATTGAGCTAAAGTCAATATAATGCCTACTTTTAACTTTAAATTATGGGCATATAATGAATTCCAAATTAAGACTTGGAAGGAAAACATCATATAGTAGGATATAATGTATGTATATCTGTATATAGATAGAAAGTATATGTGGATATGAAGTAACAAGATCCAGCTTCAAATACTTCCTCTGCTGTCAAATATCTAGGTAGCATTGGGAAAATCATTCAATCCTTGTGAAACTTGTATTTACCCAGAAATCAAATTAAATTATGTAATTGAAAATGTTTATAGTAGAGAAGGACTATTACATGGAACATGATATTTTAGTTTAAAGAATTATCTAGAAGAAGTGGATTTAATGTAGATTTGTTTTCCCTAGAGAGTAGAAACAGGCAAAGCAAGAGAAATAATGCAAACACATTTTTTAACATAGCTCTTACCATGTACCAGGTACTATTCTAAATGCTTAGAAAATATTATTTAATTTAATTATAATAATGTTCTTGGGAGTTAGATGCTATTGTTATTTCCTTTTGCACTTGATAAAAATAAAGTTGTTGTTCAAATCTTTAATTATATTTAACTCTTAATTACCCAGTGGATCACGGCACACCAATATTGTCCAGAGGTTATTTTAGCAAAGAGAGTGGAATGCTTTGCTATTTACTTCTTTGGTGGATTAAGACAAAAACAGGTTAAGGTATTTGCCCAATATCACATAACAAGTAAGTGCTAAGGCTTTATGTAAAGATGGCATCTTCCTGACTCCACCACTAGCACTTTAACTACTGTACCATCTTAAGCATGATAATTTCTTAATTATTAAAACTACATTGCAATAGAATACCTTGGAAGGTACTTGATTCTGCCTTATATAGTCTTCAAGCATGAAATAAATGAATGTTTATCAGGGCTTCCTAAACTTTTTCCATGCCAGACATCTTTTTACTAGATAAAATTTGTGTTCCTGGGTACATAAGCATATAAAATAAGTATGATTGGAAATAACCAGGAGTGGACCCAGTTTTGTGGAATAAAGTCAGGAAGTTGCTCAAACTTTCCCACTTTCCCTTGAAAATGATCAGAAACCAAGCCTCTGAATAGACTCTGATAGAATAAAATCACCCTCAAGCTGAAGATAGACTGGGAAAACTTCAAGAAAGTCAATCTCATTGGGGTGTAAAGGGTGTTCAGCCCAACTCCGATAGACTCTGACAAAGGTGGTGAGACAGTCTTAATCACAGCAAATCAGCAACTAAGATTGTAAATCCTATCTCAGTAGAAAAGGAGAAAAGTAGGGCAGATTTCAGTCCCACCTCAGAAGGCAAACTCTGGGAAACTAGGATGTTTTCTGAAAAGGGCAGGGAAATCTACCCCCTACAGACAGGGATCTGCTCAAATCCAAGACTCAGAGCTGCACAAAAAACTTGAAACAGTGCCCCCCTTAACCTCAGGAACCATAAAACTAAAAAAAAAAAAAAAGGAATAACAAAAGAAAAGGAAAAAACATGAGCAAAACCCAGAAAAGAATCTTGACTATAGGAAGCTACTATGGTGACAGGACAGACCAAACACAAACTCAGAAGGACAGTATGTCTACAGAAGAAATCTCAAAGAATGATATGAATTGGTCTCAACCCTAAAGAGGCTTCTTAGAAATGCTCATAAAAGACTTGAAAAGGTAAATAAAAGAGATAGAAGAAAAAATGAGAAAGGAAATGAGAGAGATGCATGAAAGAGTCAATAGCTTCTAAAGGAAGGAAAAAAAAAATTGTCTGAAGAAAGATCCTTAATCAGTAGAAAAATTCAAGTGGAAGTACAAAAGATAAATTAAGAAAATCACACGTTAAAAATGAGAACAGGACAAAGGGAAGGTAATGAGTCTCTGAGACAGTAGGAATGAGTCAAACAAACTAAAAAGAATGAAAAAATGGAAGGAAATGTGAAATATCTCATTTGCAAAAAAGCAGACCTGGACAATAGATCCAGAAGAGACAATTAAAAAAACCAATAACTACTTGAAGGCCATGACCAAAACGATAGCCTGGATAGCATTTTACAAGAAATCATTAAGAAAAACTGCCACAATATTCTAGAAATATAGGGAGAAATAGTTAGTAAAAGAATCCATTGAAAGAAATCCAACAAGGAAAATCCCAAACAAAGAACATTGTTACAAAACCTCAAAACTACAACCTCAAGGAAAGAAAACTGCAAGCTGCCTGACAAAAACAATTCAAAAATCAAGGAGAAATAGTCAACATTACCCAGTGTCGAGGACTGGAAATCTGGAAAAGTATACTTGAAACAAGGTGTTAACTTAGTATGGTGATGAAGAGATTCTCTAGTTCATATATATTCAGTATGCTGTAATGATGTAATTGTGCTAA